>NW_010408860.1:17057-49302 GCF_000710305.1 Buceros rhinoceros silvestris | reverse complement strand
TAGATAAATTAAATAACACATAAATATAATAAAGACTATAATAAATATAATAAAAATAAGTAACATATAAATATAAAAATCAATTATAAATCTTAGTGATCCATTAAAATTAGAGTAGCAAGGTTAAGCTGTATTGACACAAAGTACAATGTAGAACCTTCTTTTTTTGTTGTTTTTGTCTTCATCATATTTGGTTGGATTTTGTTGCCTGCTGAGATTTCTAAAATGATCCATGTTCTTCTGGCTCTTTAAAAGTAGAAATAGTACATGGATATTTGAGAAATAAATTCCAAGAACAGATATTAAGCTGCGTTTGGTTTTGGGGTAGGTTTTGTTTTTTTTTTAATTCCATTCACACATGCACGACCTGAAGACAGTTTAATATCGAAGTAAAACTCTGCTGCATTAAAACAATGTAAGTATAAGGATTCATTGATTTTGCTTGAATCTTAGCGTCCAAACAGTTTTTCTTTTCCTTTTTCTGGATAGTCCACCTTTCTATTCTGCATATGGAGTTTGTGTTATTCACCTGGTAGAATTATTTTTTGCTACATTAAAAGTGATTTTTATGCTCTGCTTTTATGAACAATTGCTCCCACAGGCATGAACACTGGCAGAACAGTAGTAGGGCAGCTGAAATGCTCTGGGTGGTTCATACATGGACTGAGACAGACCTTGGTCATACCAATGCGAATTAGACCCCCAGCACATTGTACTCTGTGCACAAATGTCATGCTATGGAGCAAAGTGAAGGTCTGAATGAGGATCCTAAACATGGTTTTCTTTCTTGGAGGCTGACTGCATTTTGCTTTGTTTAGGGAAGACAGAGTGCATGTAAGCATGGTGCATCGCTTTAAGGGTTAGCCATTATTAGTTAGTCATTAGACATTAACCTGTTAGTCATTACTAGTGACTTAAGAAATTTGGTGCCTTGGCAATATTAACGCTCTCTGCAAGTATATGCCCATGCCAAACCCTGCTCTAAGAAAGAATCTAAGTAAGGCTCTGGCAGCATCTCAACATGGTATAGTAGTTACCCCTTTAGTCTCACCTCTCACTTTAATATCCATCTCCCCTGGCTATGTTAGCAGCCAGACTCATGCATTCTGAGGAGGTCAAAGGTGTCTAAATGTGGCAGCTCTATCTACACTGGTCGCTATAATTTTTTCCTTTAGTCAAGAGGGAGAGGAAGGCATTTGTAGTGTCCAATTCCTGCAACATATCTTAAAGGTCTATGATGGAATACAGCAAGCTCTCTTGACCTAGATGATCAGCAGAGATGAGACAGCCTCTTCTTAGAAGTCTTTAGGTGCTTAAAAGGATGTCTTGAATGTCTCCTAATTGAAGTGGCTGATGTCAATGAAAATGTTTATTCTGTCAGAAGCTTTCTGTTTTAGCTGTAGAACCACAGACTTTCCATTCCCACCTAGGCATCTAAACCAGACAGCTCCCTCACAGATGGAAGAATATTTTGAAATTAATTTGCAAGTGCTTTTTCACTGTTTTGAAGCATCCAAGCACAGAGTTCAAAATGACAGTTCAAACAGTACACTGCATGTTATAAACAGTTCTGCCCTACATATAGCAAGTCACTTCCATTCGTGAAGGAACAAAACTTTATATTCACTACATTAAAGCCCATGTTGATTTACAGCACTCTTTGATCAGATGATCAAAACCCACTTCAACGTTGCTCACAGAACATCCTTATTCCTCACACATGTATCATTCATAGCTGGCACAGATACCTCAGTATCATCTCAGTGCTTGCTGTGTCAGCCTTTGGCATCGAGGATCACACTTTTTGCTCAAGTCCTTGCTGTCTGAAGTAAACAATATAAAGATAAAGTGAGTTTTCTTGGAACTGATTGTGCCAGCTTGGCCTGAGCATGAGGATTGTCTTTTTTCCCCTTGATGCTAAGCAAAAGAGAAATTAATTTGAGCTGTAGGAGGCAAGTATGTAGGGCTCACTGACATTACAGGCTGCTGAATTAGCAGAGGTAGACATGGGAGCTTAACGATTACATATTTTATTGCACAGAAGAAGAGCAATTAAAACGTGAGAGAAAGCAGAACTGTAAAACAGAGAAGATTAGAATATTGTAAAGTAAAAGGTTTTAAATTAGGATGGGTTTTAAACAAAACCAGTGTACTAAATTTCAGGCATGGAAACAGCTGCTGCTGTTCGTAAGGAATTCAAGAAGACGTTTTAGGTGTGCTAAGTCTTAAAATCCAGTTTTATGATTTTTTTTTTCTCTCTTTCTTTCTTCAGTTTCACTTGAAATAATACACTGACCACATGTGGCTTGTGGAAGTTCAGTTGTTTGGTCCAAGCTGCTTCACGTGACACTATTTAGGTAAAAGCTATTACATCAGTTTTATGGGATTTTGCCAAGGTAGGAATAAGCTCAGCCATTCCAGAAGGCCACCAGGCTTTTGAGGAATGAAAGCTTGCGTTACCTTTAGGTCCTGACCAAATTCTGGGTCTGACACCTCTTCATCCGACAAAAGCAAATTTTAAGCTTAAGTAATCTGTGGAGTTTAATCCAGTTGATAGCAGGAGTCTGGAAAAGAATTGAAGTGCAGACTAGCAACATCTGAGAGTTAGGATGCACTCCTCTGTGCCCTGAGGAGGGTTCCTATGTGTAGCAAGGGACATACACTGTTAACAGATGCACAAAACTGCCCACAAGCAATGAAAATCCCACCTTTTTGTGCACATAGGATTCAGACTGAGATAAAAATCATCTTCTGAGAAAGAGCATTACCTTGTGAATTGATGTGAGGTTCAGATGTGGTCAAGTTAGGGAGGCCTGGTAGGTTATTGGTCACTGGATGACCGATGCAATGCAGCAGAAACTACTTGAGCGTGTACTCTGAATTCACCCCGGTCTCACAATACTGCTCTGCCAATGACAGAGGTATGAGCTAATGTATTTTATGACACAAAACAGAAGTCTAGTAGCATGCACAAGCTCAGTCCCCATGATTTAGCTGATGGAGGTAGTTTAGTCTTGTCTCCCAGTCCTCTAAATACAGAGACAGTGTGGAGAATGTTTTTGTGTGATGCTTTTACAGATTTCTTGCTGTATCTCTATTACTGTACATGGTTTATGCAGAATATTCTTGAAGTCACCTCTGTCATACTGCAAATAACATCTGGGTCTGTGGCACAACTGCTGCAACTCTGGATGGGCACCTTCTCCTCAAGAGTAACCTACTGATGAGGGTTTTTTTTGCCACATGGAGGAGCTTAGCACTGGTTACCATCTCCACCCATCCCATCTCTCTGTGGTGGTCATACCAGGAAGATACGATTATCCATTTTCTTTTCTTGGAGGACTCAAACTTTTCCAGCTAGAAGAGAAGTCAGCAGCCTGAATGTAGACTTAAATAAGACTTCAAGGGCTGGTCCCCAGGCTGGTCTGGACTATTGAACTATTTGAAAATTGTTATTGATATAGTATTAGAAGATAACAAATGTAATGTGAATAATAAACTAGAATTATAAAGAGAAAATAAATAGGAATAAAAATATATTCAATAAGCATAATGAAAAAATAACAGATGCAGAGTTTATTATAAAAGGTTTATCAGAGATATAAATTTTTGTAGCTGCTATTAGATATCCATTTTAAGTTGTTGCCTTTTACCTCCCCCAGCATCCTGGTGTGCTTAATTTAAATGTGATGTTTAAATCCCAATGCACTATAAAACATAGATATTATAAGCGTGTAGATATTATAAACCATGCAACTTAGAAAAAGGAAACAAACAAACAAAAAAACCCAACCCAAACAACTTGACATTATTCAAGGCCTGTTCTCACTGATGAATTGTAATGGAGGTACCTAAAGAGTGAATAAATATATAAATACATCAATCAATCATTATGTGCTAAAGATGTGGTGAAAGGAATCCATGGCCACACCTGTGTTTCATTTAGGTTGCCAGCACACTTGCAGAACATCTAGGAATGGCTACAAGGGTCCGTTCGAACATACTTTCTTTGCTCTGTCGCAAACTCTGGTTTTCTGGGGACACAAAGAATGGTTTCCTTTGTGACTGATCAGATGTGCATAGCATCCCCACTGGCCACTGTCAAGAATTCAGTGGTCCCTGAGGTATTTTAGCTGATTCTTGACATAACTGGTTTGGAGGCATTCAAATGGCTGCTTGCACCCGTGGTGAAGATCTCCCCTGCTCCCAGCTGTGAATGTTCTTTAAGTGTCACATCTTATTATTGAAAAGTGGAAAAGCATGGATTGAAAAATTTCTGCTGGAGCGCACATGTAGAGCAGACTGGGTAGAAATGGATTGCAAAGTACAGATGGAAAATAAGCATTTTAATTAATGCTAATTTTTATGTACTTGGAGGACCTACATGCTTGTAGATGTGATTCTATCCTATTTGGTCATGCAGCAGCTAATTCTGATGAATTTGTTAATTTTGCCAAAGAGGATTCATAGCTGCCTCTTTTCACCCTGGTACTTTCCTGCAGTTATTGTTGTTTGACAGCTGTTGTTTTCATGCAAATTTCACAATGATGTGGAGTGTGAGTCTCTGTGAGGTGATAATAACTGTGCAGATCACGCTTAAACAATAGAAATAAAAGGAGACTATACTATCATATTTCTGAGCTGCAATTTGATTTAACATATTTGCCTACATAAACTTCGCAGGCAGTACTGCGCATTTCCCCACGAGATTAATGATATTCCATGGACGTAGATGGAAGCAAAACTACCTTACATAAACCAACTACAATTAGCTGGGATACTGAGTAGAAGGTTGATCTGGTTTGAGCTGGAGCTTCCTTGTTTTGGGAAACGGACAAATAGGAATTATTCCATGCAGTACAATAACTCCGCATTTAATTGGTTAAGGGAGTCAGGTGAATGTAACGTTACGTCAGGAGTCTTTAAAAGCAGCAGGCTGGGGAGTGTCTCGCTCTCTCTGACTTCCGGACGGCTTCACGGAGGGAGGACTGTCATGAATCTGCTGGCTGACGACCAGGCCCAACTAGGCCCGGCTAGGCCCGGCTAGGCCCGACCTGTCGAACGACCAGGCCCAAGACCTGAGGGCCTACACCCCCAGATAGCTGAGGATTACGGACTTTGAACTGTTCCTGCCGTGAATCTCGTCTGAAATCAGGTGAGATATCCGGACTCCTAGCTGTTCCGTGCAGGGAGTTTTCCTGCAGTTTTCTTGCTGCACAGGGGTTTCTTCCCCCCGCCTTCCCGTCTCGCCGCGAGAAGAATCTCCCTTTCACTGCCTCGAACCAGCTGCAAGGTTTTCACTCCCCCCTCGTTGCTGGGTGCCTGCCAAAGGATCTGACCTTGAACAAGACTGTTAAAACCTTTTTCTCCTCTCCCCCTCTGCACCTGGTTAGCTGAGTCCTCTCTTCTTAGGTTTTTTTCCCTGTTTTCGGTTGTGCATATATACATATATATATAGTAGTGTATAGTTGTGTGGATTTATTGTTCATTGAAAGTTTGTTTCAGTTTCCCAAACGCAGACAGAGGTGTGAATTTCTTCTTTCCCCTTAAACTCCTTCTGTCTCTAGCGAGACAGAAGGGATCGTTAAGGAATTCGAGGAGTTATTACCTCGGGACCTCAACCCTTAACAAAGGTATTCTTGCACTTTAGTTGTTTCACCTAGACAAAATGATTTTGCGGTGCTTGATGCCCCTTTACAGATGTGTAAATCCCACAACACAGGTGCAAAGGAGTGGCTTAGTTGGCCAGGTGTCATTATACCCTGCTGGGGATGGCTCTCTCAGCCTGCTTTCACTGCAGGACTACTCCCAGAAGCTCCTCGAGCAGAAAAGAGGAAATACTCAGCCTAACTGATGTGGGTGCTAACTCACTGGACAAAATTAATGTACTTTTGTGTGTGGAACTGGATCTAACACAAGGATATCTGAGGCAAAACTGCACAATTGTTGTTAACAGTTGATGTTGGAGACACCTGCTACTATTCTAGTGCCTTTTCATCATGTTGGATGCACTGTGAAGCCACGCTTTGCACTTCTTAGCTGCATTTACGTGCCGGAAAGATGTTGGTACTAAGAAATGCAAAATGACTCACTCTTGATGAATAAAAGGATATCAGATTTTTGTGTAAGGTATTAGAGCTTAATAAAATAATAATGCATAGACAGCACTGACAAAAGCTCAAAATTAGAGAAGCTCCCTGTAGCTCACACAGAGGAACGAGTAGAATGAATTAACAAGTGCTGTTTTTTTCTCTTGGTGACAGCTGAGTTTCGGTGGAGAACAAGCAATTTCAAAACCAGACAGTACTGCACTTTGAGATCTTTCAAGATGAAAGATAATATGTCTTAGTGTTGTGCATAATGTTAGGCAAAGAGTAGACATCAATAGTACTTCATCTTTAGATTATTTTGATTTTAATGCACAGGAAGCAACAATAGAAGAGCAGATATGAAGTGGCTGTGAGAGGACTTGTTTATCAGATGTTACGGGCCATCTTGAAATAACTTAGCTTATTGCAAAGGGTAGAGGTGACTTCTTGTAATGGTGAAGTACTGTGGAATGGAGGCAATATTTCACTTTCATGATTACAGGCTCTTTGGTTTTAAGGCAATTTTGTTGTAAGCTACTTCCTTACTCTAATATATCTCTTCTTCTGAACTATAGGTAAAATTCAGTGAAAGTTGCTGATAGCAAATCAGCTTATTATTTCAAGACCAGAAATAAATTTGCAGGTAAAAATTGCTAGAAATAATTTGCAGTAAATAAAAGCATTAATAATTCAGATGCTAAGTTGCATAATCAGATGTGTCCATAGCTACCACTGTCCATGCGCATACACACATGTATATGCACATGCACATACATTGTTTGCTTTCTTCTATATTGAGCTTCCCTATGAGTGGCTTGAGACAGTGCCTTGGATCTGCATTTCATAAGCAGCCAACCACCCCTTCCCAGCCAGCTGCCGAGCAGCCTGACCCTGTTGGTGATGTCCTGGCTTCCCTTGCCTCTCTACAACTCTCACTTTCAGCTTGGTGAATCAGTGTGTCTGGCACTAAGCTAGCGATTCTTGGGATTTCTGGGTGTTCAAGCACACTTCATGATGTAATTACTTTTGGAAATGCCAGTTCAGCAGAGCCAGAGACAAGCAGAAAAAGTGACAGACTTTCCCAGCAGGGACAGCTGGGGATGCTGATTAAGGATGGATGAATCTGTTTGGGAAAACAAATCTGCCTAAGCCCCAGTTCTGCAAAACTTCCGTATTAATTCCTGTGTTTGTGAAAATGTTTGTCTCCCTTCCAGGCAGATTTTTTTTGTTTGTTTGTTTCTATCCTGTTGCCACCATCCGGTTTTCTTCCAAGAATTATGGTCTGGTGACTGCAAAATGTTGAATTACTTGTCTGGTCACATCCATGCAGAGTCGCTAATGGTGCTGTTCTCTGATAACATCGTTGGCAACCCCATGCAGCATCTCCTTCAGGAGCAGCAATAAATGTCATGGCACAGAGAATAATAGTATGCAGCAAACTAGCAGAGAGATTTAGAAATTGGCAACAGCTTACATTGTTTTCAGTTGCATATCTTTATCAGGGTTGCTATTAGTACCTTTTATCCTAGAAACAATGCAGTCATGTATTAGATTTCTGAAGCCAGAAGGCTTCCCAGATTGCTGGGAGAAGGTGACATTAATGTTGTAATGAAGAAAAGTAAAAAGGAGCAGAGAAGCTGTGTGTGAAGTTGTTTTATATTGTAGGCAAACTCTGCATAACAAATGCACTGTATATGGATTTCAAGACATCATGAGCAGGGCAGCTGTTCCTTACTCCCTGATGATGGGAAAGGATACTGTCCATTTGCATCAGGTGGTGACTTCAGATTACTAACATATTTAGGCAACACTTCCACACTCCTAGAAAGTCTTAGCTGGATTATATATCTGTCATTTTCCCTCAGAATAAGCCAGTAACAAACTAGTCAGACATTAAGAAGTCTATTAAAAAAAAAAAAGTCAACATGATGAACAACCCCCAAAACTCAGTAGCTGTTAGTCCAGACTATCTTGGTACAGATTGCTTGTTGAGTCACACAAAAAGCTCCAGAGCCTATTCCTGAAAATCTGGGGATACAGCACTCACCATGATGTTCACTGTTTGGAGATTCATCATTCTGATTCCTCACCAGTATGGGACTAGTATGTTAACATATGTATTGGTTTTTGGTATTTCTCACCACTAGCCTCACAACTTACAAAGCACCTTGAAATCACAGTGGGTCTAGAAAGTGGTTACAGAACAGAATGAAAACAATGAGTCCAAGCCAAGCAAGAAAAAATGCTATCTCATTAACTGAATAGCAGAGTTTGGAATAAATATCTAATATTGCTATGTTTATAGTGTTGGTATTAATCAAAGACAGTGAAATGGCTTTTATAGTATTGCCTCTGGTTTAAGGGTGCTTAATAATCAGCTATTGTGATAAAAACATTTTTAGTCAACGAGCTTCTCTGTCATCTGGGTTTTCCCATCAACTTTGGACCTGCTCAAAGCCCATATAACCATTTTTTGGAGGGACTGTGTAGTACAGATGATTGCATGTACTGATGATATGATTTCTGAAGGTCTCACTAGAAGTTAGTGCCTTTGGAAACTAAATTAAACAAAACCAAAGCAAAGACAATTATCTTAATGTTCAGAATTATGCTGAGTTAGAGCCCCGAGTGAAAGAAACAGTTTGAATATCGGCCTTAGCGTAAAAACAAAATTATTTCTTTATGTGGAAGGAATAGTGTTCAACTCCTGCCACAGCATTTCCCATGATCTCTCCGATGTTCTGTAATAATCTGTTATATGGACATTAAGAGAAAAGGGCCTGGATGAACTTAGTTAAAGCCAAAGTTAAAGTGTCACCCATCCCAGTAAGTTTGTCAGGAGCTACAAGTGACACTCTCATCCCTGCCTCCAGTGTCTGCTGGTTTATATACGTCTTTTTAAACTCAGAAATAATTCTTAGGTGACATGGTAGCATGCTGGGGCCTTTCCTCCCCTGGGAGGAGACTGACTGAGAATGACACTGAAAATCAGACATACTGGGGAGCATGAGGAACACATGGGTCATAGTCCTTTTTTAGTCACAAGGGAAAAGGTGAGGAGTTTGCAGCAGCCTCCTGCTCTGTAGTCTTAGTACTGAAAGTACATCCAGGACTAAAAAAACATTTGCTTGCCTAAGTAAAATTCCTGATCCATCCTCTTCCCTTTCTCCTGCTCGGGACACTCAAGAGTTTTTAAATCTTTGCAGCATGAGACCCCCATCAAGGTCTTAGGTTGGGAGCTCCTCTCCCCAAACCCTCAGGAGAGTGGCTTCATTCACATTTCCAATTCTGTCTCTTAGTATGTGGAGGAACGTCTTGCCAATAACCTCTGCATCACCAGAGGGGTTATTTAGAGAATGGGATTAGATTAGCATTTTTTCCTCAAACCCTTGCTGTGCTCCCATTTTCCACTTAATTTTCTACGTACCGTGAATCATCAGCCACCCGCTGTCATGCTGACAGAGGCAAAGTCATTGCTGATTTCTGGAATAACTAATCCGTGTGGCAGAAATCCTGCCTAGGTGAACTCAGCCCATTGTGTATAAGTAGCTATGATTGAGGGCAGTGCAGAAACTTTGGCTCTTCTTGCAGAGTGGAGCCAAAATGAGCCTGACTCGACTAACCCCAGAGGGACAGGATTAAGAAATGTTTTTGCAGCATAGAAAAGGATATGTTCTAAAACCAAGTAGAAAGAAAGAAACAAACAAACAAAACCCCAACCAAATAACTGGGAATGCTGCAGGAAAAGGAGTCAGCACTGCAGGAGCTAGGTGAAGCATGAGAGAAGTGAAGTATTTGTCACTAGGGGGCAACGTGGTATCAGATAAGTGGATGGATGCTCCCCTGGAAGACAGTGAAATATTGGGACAAGAGCCTGCAACCATATGGAGGAGAGGCTTAAAAATAACAAGGCAGCCTAGTGAAGCACAGCAGAATGAGAAATTGAGTTTTACTGCCCTTAGTCATCATATTGACTCCCTGGTTCAGCCAGAGAGGGGAGTGGGAGTTGAAGAGGAAAATGTAGCTGCTGTGATTCAATCAATGTTGCCAAATACAATAGTCAGACGCAAGCTCTTCCTGAATGAAGGATACGTGATAGAATCATATCCATGATCAAAGCTCAGAAAGGGGGGAAAAAGTAAATATAATGTACTGGCTGTCTGAGTTTTAAACAAGTCTCTGGATTTGTAACATCTGCAGTTTACATCAGAAACGCTGTTAGTGTCTCACAAAACAATTCTAGAACTTCTCAGTCCATAAATTTTGAGTTGATTCAAATCTCAGCACAACACACATAGTACTGCCTCATAAAATCACTCCATGTCTATCTAAGAGTGACAGAAAGAAGGGGAGAAATGCCATTTCTCTAACTTCTGATATATATTTTGTTAACAGAAGCCAATATTAAACAACTAAACTGGTGAAATAACTCTGTTTTAAAGCCTGCATAAAAAAGCTTTTAAATTTAGACCTGGTACTTGACCAATTTTGATCATAGAATAGTTACTGTGGCCTTTCAGTACTCAAAGTGGGCATGCGGGAAAGATTGGGACAGTGTTTTCAGCAGAACCTGTTGCCACAGGACTAGGGGTGATGGTTTTACATTAAAAGACGAGATTTAGACTAATGATAAAACACTGTCACAGGTTAGCCAGAGAGGCGGTAGATGTCCCATTCCTGGAAACATTTCAGGTCAGGTTGGACCTTGGGGCTCTGAGCAACCTGCTCTAGTTCGTTGCAGGGGGTTGGACTAGATGACCTTTGAAGGTCCCTTCCAACCCAACCCATTCTAGGTTGATTCTGTGACAATTCTATGATGAATAGGTGGAAGATGAATCTTGGATAAAAAAACTGCTGAGGGTTAGAATTAAAACAGAGTTTAACAGATTCTTTACGGAGGAAGTTATTTGTAATGTATCCGGAACGTAAATATACTGGCCTAAGCTTCTTAGAACATATCAATGGATCCCCAGCCCTGTTTTAAAATAACCAAAACAACCTGCTCTTCTCTCAGAGCAGAGTGGTTTGATCTACACCATAGAACATGTTTCTTTTCTGGGCCCCGTGGGACTCTAACATAAAATAGTTACTCAATGTGTGAAATTGTTTATGAAATATTGTAGGAATTATGATGCAACCTGCCAGAACCACGGTTTTGTGTATTTGTGTGGTAGTTTTGTCCACCCAATGATTTTCTGTGAATGTAAAGAACAGCTCAGTTTTGCTCTCTCTCCTCCCAAACACTCCCCAAGTCTTCTCCCACCTGTGCCATGTAGGAGCTGCCTCTGGCGCTCATCCTTGAGCTTTTACTGAGCTGATTTAATTTGCCAAGTTTTCAGAATACGCACACTTAGTTTTGGTGTCTTAATTTTCTGTCAGTTCCATGAAACAAAAAACTCGTGATGAAGACCTCTGGGCATCAGATCTGGCACAAGCAAACCAGCAACAGCTGTTAGGAGCAGGATGGTCCATTTTCTGCCATGGGGAGACATTGCACTGTCCCAGCTGTATCACTGAAATGTGCCTTTATTCCATTTTAAATTAATAAATCATTGATATGTAACCTATGCACACTGAGAGGATCTTGACAATCAGACCTGTTGATTCATTAAAGACAATTACAGCTTTTCATATTCAGAATTTGATGAAAACTGTCAGTATTTTGGGGGTATTCTTCCTTTTTTCTCGTCTCAATTAATAAAATTTGGAAAGTTGAAGTCAGGTAAAAGGAAATCTATAGCAAAGGTCCTGGAGGGATTTTTAAGTGTCCTACTTTTCCCAGGGAAAGACAAACTTCATAATCTTGGATTCAGACAGATCTGCACTGTAAAGCTAAATGCAAAATAGTTGAACGTCATTGGAAGTAATAGTCAGGACCTAAACCAAGAATGAGGTATTCTGCAATAAAAACTCTACAACAGTTATTGCTAAGTGGGAATGAAGTGAGTAACTAATTGCCATTTCTGAAATGAGCTTTATTCTCTTGTTTACTACACTGTAAACCAAGAATAATTCCACTGGATTTTACTGTGTCAGTCGTGAAACTGATACAACTGAAACAGAATTTGGGCTTCTGCTTTATTACTGTGTGTGAAGAGTTATAAGTTGAAACAGCAATGTGAATCCTTATGAACAGACACAATTGCTTCATTTGGGAGGCCATTCTGGATCCAATAAAATTGTGGTTGGAACTAATTTTATCCTTATGCTACATGAAACAAAATTGCCCTTATTGCTGTGCATGTATTTACAGCCTTTGGCACAATGGGATTAAATTCTTTTCTGGGATCCAGGTACTTCACTAATACAAATAATTATAGCTGTGTCACAGGGTCTTTATTTTGTAGTCGGACATAATCAAAACCATGAAAGAATTATCATAATTCATAAAATGTGCAGTGAAAAGACATCATGAGACAGCGTAACTCACTAACATTAATTCAGTCACACTGGTTGGGACTGAAGGTCCATCTGTCCATCCCTCCCTTGAATGGCAGCAGAAACCCGAGGGAGTATTGCGCATACTGGGAAAACATAAATTCTACTTTCTCTTGATACTTCCCTGGGCATTACACTTTTACAGGGACTAAGTGAACCAGAAATGGCTTTTATATATTTAAGTAACACTCAATTAATTTTATTCCTATAAGCTTGTCCATTCACACCTTGAATCCATGCAGATTTATAGCACTGGTAGTATCTTCTGAGGATTCTGACATATCCCCTATGTGTTATCACAGAATCACAGAACCCTTTGGTTGGAAGGGACCTTCAAAGGTCATCCAGTTCAACCCCCCTGCAGTAAGCAGGGACATCTGCAACTAGAGCAGGTTGCTCAGAGCCCCAGGGTCCAACCTGACCTGGAACGTTTCCAGGGATGCAGCATCTATCACTTCTCTGGGCAACCTGGGCCAGGGTTTCCCCACCCTCACCATAAAAAATTTCTTCCTTATATCTAGTCTAAATCTCCCCACTTCTAGTTTAAACCCATCCCCCCTTGTCCTGCCACAACAGGCCCTACTATAAAGCTAAAGGTCATCCAGTTCAACCCCCCTGCAGTAAGCAGGGACATCTGCAACTAGAGCAGGTTGCTCAGAGCCCCAGGGTCCAACCTGACCTGGAATGTTTCCAGGGATGCAGCGTCTATCACTTCTCTGGGCAACCTGGGCCAGGGTTTCCCCACCCTCACCATAAAAAATTTCTTCCTTATATCTAGTCTAAATCTCCCCACTTCTAGTTTAAACCCATCCCCCCTTCACCTGCCACAACAGGCCCTACTATAAAGCTGTCCCCATCTTTCTTATAGACCCCTTTAAGTACTGAAAGACCACAATAAGGTTGAACAAGGCTTACTCTCTCATCCTGCCCTCATAACAGAGGTGCTCCGTATCTCTGATCACATTTGTATGCCTCCTCTGGACTCTCTCCAACAGGTTCATCTCTTGCCTGTGCTGAAGACTCCAGAGATGGATACAGTTACTCCAGATAAGGACACATCAGAGAGTAGCAGAGGGGCAGGATTACCCCCCTCAATTTCCTGGCCGCACTTCTTTAGATGCAGTCCAGGACATGGTTGGCTTTCTAGGCTGCAAGTACACATTGTCGGCTCATGTCCAGGTTTTCATCTGCCAGTACCCCCAAGACCTTCTCTGCAGGGCTGCTCTCTACCACATCATTCTCCAGACTGTACCGATACCAAGGATTGACCCGACCCATGTGCAGGACCTTGCAGTTGGCCTTGTTGAACCTCATGAGGTTCGCATGGTTCCAGTTCTCCAGCTTGTCCAAGACCATCTAGATGGCATCCCATCCCTCTGGCATTCCAGCTGCCCCACTCAACTGCACTCAGCTGTTATGCAGAAAAACACTGTTTTTAAAATATTTTTTTCTCCTTTTTCATTTGATACCACCTATTTCCTAAACTGGAAAAGACAGTAAATCACTAACCCTATTCACCTTCCTCATGTAAGATATTGTTATATACTTACAGGTCATACCCACCACAACTGTCTATTTTCCCAAACTGAAGAGTTTAGTTAGTACCTCACTTTATGGAAGCCTGACCACAGCTCTACAAGGAAACATTCACATGCAGAAATTAATTCATAACAGGATAAATTGACTTGGTGTTTCTTCCATTTTAACCTAAAACTTAGGAAAAATATGAACAAGATTTTTGTGATTTTGAATGTATTCCATTACAGTCCTATGAAGTGACCGTCATTTGTTTCAGTGCTTCTTACTTGAGAAGAATATCGTTTGAACTCCTTGAACAGAGTAAGCAGGCGAATGTCATTGTGCTGAACACTTTCTCAAGGATTTGACAGTTTTTTATTTCATGCATCATTCACCCCTTGCTATAATAAACAAATAAAGTAACATTTCATTAATGAAAAGTTAAAAATCTGATAAGATATTGAAAAATAGTATCTGGACCCAGGCATGTTTGTAATGGATTTCATTGCACAGTGCTACCCCAAGCGATGCTCACACCACTGTGACATATACTGACTGCAAAATAAATAAGAGATTGAGTTTGAGATTATTTATTAATTTTCTTTACGGTGGGAAATGCCGACTAAAAAAGTCAAGTGAGCCCAAATCGAGCATTGTACAGAAGCTGTAACTTAAATGGTGTGCATCAAAACTAAGATTATCAGAATACGGACTTTTGCTTTCTTCATACTGGCTATGAAGATGTACAAGTAGAGAATTCAGCCTCAATCTTTCTGAGCAGTTAACATTTTCTCTCTCCTAGAGACAGTGCCAGAAATATTGCTGACTTCCGTAGTGAGTAGGATTTGCTGTGACATGTGTCACTTACATTACTCAAAAAGTGTAAGGAAGCAATGAAAATCAGGATTAATTTACATTTGCATCACAGGTGGTGTAGATCATTGACAAAGGGATTTGAATTTCAGTTGTCTGTCAAAATGGCACACTGGTTATACAAACACAAATGAAGCCACAGAATAAGAGAATCATTTGATTGGAAGAGACCTTTAAGATCATCAAGTCCAAGTGTTCTACTTACACTACCAGGGGTCCTAAACTATGTCCCTCAGCACCACACCTACACGTCTGTTAAACACTTCCAGGGACGGGGACTCCACCACCTCCTGGGCAGCCTGTTCCAATACTTCATAACCCTCTCTGTAAAGAAATTTTTCCTCCTATCTAACCTAGATCTCGCCTGGTGCAACTTGAGGCCATTTCATTTTGTCCTATCACTTGTTATATGGGAGAAGAGACCAACCCCCATCTTGCTACAACCTCCTTTCAGATAGTTGCAGAGACTGATGAGGTCACCACTGAGTCTCTTCTCCTCCAGACTAAACAGTCCCAGTTCCCTCAGCTGCTCCTCATAGCACCTGTGTTCTAAATCCTTCACCAGCTTCGCTGCTGCAAAGTATTTTTAAGGACTATATGTGTATCTACTTTTAAATGGCATTATTTTTATAGCAATCACTCTTGAGTGTTTTTTTCATGATTTGGGACTAGATAGTAAAGGAAGAGAGTTGGAGTGGTAGAGAAAGTGAAAAGATGGATTCTGTTCCCTGCACTTTATCTGCATGGACTGATTAAATAAAATATCTCAACTCATAATAAAAATGCATCATAATAATTGTGCTTATCTTTAAGTCTTGGTAGTCTATAAACAATCTTAACACCAGGAATATACAAAAAAGGCTGTCATGAATAAGGAGAACTTTTGAGAATGATATTCCTGAGCTAGGGTTATGAAATGGTTAACTGCTCATGATGGCAGGATATCTGAAATCTAACATAGGACAGAATAAGGGAAGTTGACTCAGAAAATATGCTCCAACGCACAAGTCTGTCACCTGTTATAATCATACATTTGTTCTCTGGGTGAAGCTAAATACAAATTTTAAGTGTCGAGCCTAGTGCAATGACCACTTTGCACAAAGTTTCACTATCTTCTTTGACAACTTTGTGAACAGGAAAATCCAGCTGGGTGGAAAGGAGTACACTAACCGTAAAATGTAATGGATTTGGAAAGCAAGAGGGTTATTCTTGCAGCTATGGTTTGGGCAAAAAGAAGTGAGAAGAAGTTTTCTAACTTTTTGGGCTTGTTAAGAACCACATGAAAAGCAACTTCAGTTTTGATAACAGAGTAGCCAGCCAGACTGTAGGATAAAAGACGAGGAATAAAGGAAATTCTTCTAAATCCATTGATAAGCTGGATGAGTTGAGGAGAGTGTATTATCAAACACAAATTTGATAATTATTCTGTAATTTTGCAACTTACTTTGTCTCACATTTTAATCTAATATTTTAACATTTTCCTAAATAAAGCCGAATACATTCTCTTTCTTTAATCTTGTTTTATAGAAAGTGTGAGTGTTGAGTAATTTGACTCAATAAAAAATTGCATTCTTTGCTGACATCACTAGGTTTCCCCCCATCCCCTCTTCCCTTATTTAACAAGAAAAAACATTTAAGTTACAGTTCTCCTAGTGATTGAACACTGGGTTTTTTAAAACATAAAATGTCATCATGTCCCCTGGCCAATGCAGATTACCAAGGTCTATTGCTCTGACTGATGTAGTTAGAACATATTTTTCTAGGTGTAGTTTATGATCACTGAAATTTTTGCAAGTCTTCATCTGAGTGCAAGCGGAACCTCCAGAAAAATGGCAAACGAAGAAGTTTAAGTTATTCGGTCATGTTTTAAAGTCTTTACTTATTAAAATAAGGGCAAGAAAAGTACATATGCAATTGAAACTGAAAAATGAGGGTCTATGCTTTCATTGAAAAGCTTTCCCTGAAGAGAAACGTTTATTATAACTTATTAAGCTTTCTGACTGATGCTGTGCAATACACAATGAAACAAACTCAGCCCAGAGGAGCTCTTCCACTCATAGTAACAAATATCAGATAAGGGTGTAACTACGGCTGCAGAGAGTGATAATTCACAATGTTGATATGGAGATGAAAACAAAAGGCTTTATTGCTGACCCAGCTAACAAAATATTCATCCCTAGAGACAGTAGAGAAAGCTTTGAGTAGCCCTTTATCTGTGACTGAGGAAGGCATAAGTAGAGGTGAGAAACAAGTTCCTTCATGAATTAAATGTAGGTAGGGGAAAGATGAATGATCTCCTCTCTTAAGCTGATATGGGGCAAAGCTTTGATAATTATATCAATATCTCCAGGGTATTGAAGGTGGTCCTCTTAGGCAATGGAGGACATAAACTAGAGGGGAATGAAGGAGGAAATGAGAGGAAGCACCCAGCTGTTACTCAAAAATTAAGCACATTTCCTTTCATAGTTTATGCAGTATAAACCATAAACTGATCTTTACAAATGCTGTCTGGAATTAAGAAGGTTGTATCTTAAACTGTTTTTTTTCATGGCAAGGAGCAACTGACAATTGTCATTAATTTGCTGCTATTGCCTGCTCTTTCCTTTTGGGGTACATGGGCATTCTTCCTTAAAATTGTAGTTATATCTTAATTTTCATCTGTTTGATATTCTTCACCTCTTGAAAGTATTTCAGAGGAATCTTTCCATTTCTGTCTGATGGGTCTTCCATTTTGACCCTGTCTTTCTGGAAAAAAAAACCCAAATTGTATTGTACTGAAATTAGGAGTACGTTATTTCCAGTACAATAATGACAGCATCATGACAACTTGTAAATTAATGGTAAAAAACTTTCACACGCATTTTTGACAGATTTTTCAACCTTATTTCTTTGTACAATATAGAGTCAGGAATGTGTTAAATGGCAGCATAATTTATGGTTGTTTATCTGATACAGGATATTTTATTAAAGTTCACAAACCTTCTTTATCTTGTCAAATATGTGAGGAGAACTTGATAAACCATTTTAGAAAGTGTTGCGGGTGCAAACAGCTGGTGGTAGAACCAAGAATGCTGCTTCTAGGCTCCTTTCTTAAACCTAGATGTTGATGGACCTCCTATACAATTTTCTCTGCAAGTTTTCTTTTCTAGGTCTGTTTCTGCATCTTATACAAAATGTAGTCTCCCATACTTTGTTTTATTCAATAATTTTACTGTAAGAGTCTTGATGGTAGTAGAACTTCATTGACTTATGACAGTGCTCAGATTTCAGTCAGAGCTGGACTTTATGATACAATCTGTTATAGATGGTGTGTGCAATTTACTATGGGCTGTAAAAAGCTTATTTGCTAAGGAGCTCCTTATGTAGAGGTGAACAAACCTCATGAGGCTTTTGTATCCACTTAATCCACTGGAATTAAATGTACTATGATTGCCTTCCTCCAACTCTAAAAGAGGAGACCTTATTACTCTCTACAACTACCTGAAAGAAAGTTGTAGAAAGGTGGCAGTTGGTGTCTTCTCCCATATAACGTGACAGGATGAGAGGAAATGGCCTAAGTTGTGCCAGGGGACATCTAGGTTAGATATCAGGGAAAATTTATTTACAGAGAGGGTTGTGAAGCGTTTGAAAAGGCTGCCTATGGAGGTGGTGGAGTCCCCATCCCTGGAAGTGTTTACAGACATGTTGATGTGGTGCTGGGGGATGTGGTTAGTGGTGACCTGGCAGTGCTGGGTTAATGGTTGGACTCAATGATCTTAAAGGTCTCTTCCAACCAAAATAGTTCTGTGATTCTGGAAACCGTTTGCTGGGCTGTAATAATGTCTCTAACAGCTTCAACAATTAAAATCATTGCAGGGATTGTACGAAGTGTATTTACTCCTGTTGTTAATTAGAATGCATGAGTCAAATGAGGAAGGCTGTCATCCTGTGAGTTGAACATGACTTAGTTCTGAGTACAGTCAGATTTATCTTGCAAGGGAAAGCGTATAAATTCAGAAAATTCTTTCTAGTATTTACTATTTGTGTCAAGCTAAAATTATTCTGTGATTATTTTAAAGAATTTATAGCCTCTGCTTTACTTGGTAGCTCAAATGCTCTCCCAGAGGATAAATTCAAGGAACTCTGACATATTCTTAGAATCTCTTGTGTCTCCCCTCCCAATAAAACCTGGTCTGATCCTGACCACTAACAGTAGCTTGAAAGTAAGTCTTCTAAAGAGCATGAGTGTGACAACTCTTCTGTGAGGTTAGGAAAGGACAAGAAGGGCAACAAGAGAATTAAAGGAGTTGCATACCAAGAGGCGAGACTAGGATGATTCCCTGGGGACAACCAGATCACTGCCTGGAGCCAGCACCAGGTATGGTCAAGTCTTGTTTTCTGTTACCCATAAACTGGCCTTTTGTACCTTGGTGCCTTCAGGTTTATGTCACCAACATCCATGAGTGGACTCATTATCCTTTGGAGACCCCCTGAAGATGATAGCCCCAGTACAGTCTAACAGGAAGTCCTTGAGCTACTAGGAGAGAAAGCAAAATAAAATACTTATTTAAAAGCCATTCCTGGGAGCAGAGCACATTAGACATAGGTCACTGACAGAGCACAAAAGGAGAGGCTGTTTCCTTTCCCTGAGTCATGAAGGCATAAATACCACCAGGGTGTACAGCTTGCGTGATGGCTTCTTGAGCTGGTGGGATTCCTCAAGGAAAGAAAGTTTCTTTGTGTCTCGAGTAGTTATTCCCATTTTTGGCCTTTCTTAGAGGAAAATGAAATATGTAGGTAAAGATTAGATACGGTTTTGTTTAAAATTCTCATTTTTAAAATCATGTAGGAATAAAGAATAGAACTTTGTTGGAAAAGCTGAGAATTCATTTTAGTCGTGCATTTTTCTGGATTATATATTCTGTTGCAGTTTCTTCTACTTTAAAATTGCAGTGCTGTTTTCTATAAGTGCATAAAAATAAATTGTTATTCTCATGTTCCCTTGAGTAATTTAATGACTATATTTTTGAGGTAACTGACTACTGTAATTATGTAATACATATTCTGTGTATAGGAAGCTTTATGCATATAGCTTCAAAATACACAGTAGGCATTGAAATAAATTTCTTTTGTCATGATTTTCATTCGTAAAATGTGACTTTTCCACTATTTTGAATACTTCTGGTGAAGAACATGATAGAAAAAGTGAGCATGCCAAAGTATTCTTAGTTTAGATATGTTTGGATTTTTTTTTCCCTTGAGCTTTTTTCAATCCAGAACTAATATACAATGTGTTGTAAATGTGTCTGAATTTATAATTTATTTTTAGTTTGCATTGTTGTGATGAAGAGAGTATGCGCATCCTAAACTGAAATGTAAGTTTAGTATTAATAAAGTATTGACAGAAACAAAATCTACGGAGATTTTAAATCCATCTTTTAATCTCAGTAAGTTAATGAGGACATGTACTTATATCAATTTAAGTCAGCAGTTTCTTTTCTGAGCAAATCGACAGAAACTTGAAGCTTGGATGTAATGGTAAACAGTAAATCTTGTTGTCAGTTTTTACCACATTTAGATTAGAAGCTTGGTCTACCTTTTACTTTGACTCATTTTACTGTGCTGAGAAATGGACTCCAGAAATGTATGTCAAGTTTCTCACCAAACCGATAAATATTTGACTGATGGCTTCCAGTTGTGAAATGATCTCAGCTTCTTCTTATCCTGTTGTCAGTCTTCACTTTTTGTTTCATATTTCTCTAATTCAAGAAAAAATATATTGAAAACATTAATATGCCAATACTGTATTCAAAGATTGGATTAATGGCCCCAGGGTTGAGTAGGTGAGGACGTATTGTTCTGTAAATCCAGATATATTTATCTACAAATAAGGACTAATGCAGGATGCAGATTAATGGGCCCCACCCACTGTTCGGACTGCTATGAACATTACAGCATCTAGCCACAGCTACGGATGCAGACTCATGACAGATTTTCACTCCATAAAGCAGAACAAGTCTAGATCTGCCATCCAGATGAAGAAACTTCTCTGTGGCATGCACTTGGGATAGAGGCCAGGACAGCGAAATCAGCTAGAGAAGATGTGGCTTTTAACAGGGTTCTGCTACATGGTCTGCTCTGCTTCAATAGCCTGTCTTCAGTGTTCATCACGCAACAGGTCACTGTCATCTTTTGATCTCATATATGTGACCAACACAAGATCCAAGGTATAAGAACTGGTCTGCTATACGGAGCAATAATCCTTGAGTAAATACCATTATGTTGTCTGCAGTGTTCCCCTAGTACAGGGCTGGAGGCTGTACCATTTTCTCTATGTCAAAATGGTTCCCACTAATTGCACTATTTATATTGGATAGACCTTCAAAACAGTATGAAAGATACTAGTTACAATTTAAGACCTCTTCTTGTCTCCTAAAATATGCTGCTCGCTGTGTTGGGTTGCATGATGCAATCCCTCCATATTGTCAAGTAGAGTTGTAACCAGAGCACCACAGATCTTTCTGTCTTTCTAGGTAGGAATATAAACTGTTGGACAAAAGATGGGGAGGGCAACACAGGTGGCTATCCCACATCCTTAAGGAAACACGTAGGCAAATATTATGCATATAAAAGGTTAAAATTAATTACTAAATCGTTCTCTGATTTGCACATTCAGGAAGAACATCAATAATCATTTTCCACTATCATTTTCAGATGTCTTTTTGTTCCTAGATATAAGGTGAGCAGACTGGAGTTGGGGCTAGTCAGATACCATCAGGTCTGTTCAACTTGCACAGCTCCATAAGCTAATCAGGCAGAGGTAACCAAAGCAGCAAGATGTTGCCACCAGCTCTTATCATTTCAATAAGTATTGTAGCTATTGAAGTTGTTGTTGGGTTTATTGGAAATGGATTTATTACAGCTGTTAATATCACTAACTGGATCAAAAGCAAAAAAACTTCTTCTGCGGATATGATCCTGATCTTTCTGAGCACATCAAGGTGTATCTTGCAGGTGACCATACTGATGCACATTCATAGTCTCTACTTTGCAGGTGTGTTTAAGTTGGCTTCTGTGTACAAAGCTTTTGGTGCTGTATGGATGTTTGTAAACCATGCCAGTTTGTGGTTCAGTACCTGGCTCCATGTACTTTACTGTGTAAAGATAATCCATGTCACCCAGTGGCTGTTGCTGCAAATGAAGCTCAGAATAGCTGAGATGGTCCCATGGCTGCTTCTAGGATCGCTGGTGGTCTCTTCTGCGACTTCTTTTCCTTTACTGTGGAATACACCCAGCAGCTACCTCTGCAGCTCAACAGGGAACTGTAGAGAAAACAGCACAGCACACATCACTGACTGGGGTAGTTCGCATCTCCACCTGCTGCTCCTTTACCTTGTAGGTTGTTTTTTTCCTCTAGTACTATCCGTCGTAACCTCAGCTTTATTAATTACTTCTCTATCGAAGCACAGAAAGAAGATGCAATGTTATGCAGATAATTTCAGGGATCCTTTGATAGATGTTCACCTAACTGCCATTAAATCCATTATTTCTTTCTTGGTCCTATATCTTTCCAGTTTTGCAGCTCAAATTCTGCTGATATTGTCGACTTCTCAAAGTAAAGATGTTGTGAAAGTTGCAGTATCCTTAGTTGTAGTTGGGGCATACCCTTCCATACACTCTGTTATTCTGATCATAGTAAATTCAAAACTGAAGCTGGCATTTAGGGTCCTTTGCCAACATTTTAAGTGTCACTTGGAAAACATGACTTTAAGACCCACACCGTAACTATAGAGAAATACTCTCCAGTAACAGATCTGGAATCAAGATGTTAATGCATTTATTGTTTCACCATTTTTTTTCTTAGTAACTTTCATCTCTCAGAGATTTCTGTGATTAGACCTCGACATTTCAGAACATCTGAAGTAACATGCATTTTTGCTTTTTTTTCTCCACTTCTCTTCCTCCCTCAATCTTATACAATAAAGAATGATAATAAGAATGCACTAAAAGAAAATAATGCACTTAAATAATAAATTACATACAGGATGCTTTGTGATTTCAGAATTTCGATTTAAGACTGTCGGTTTTATGATACGTTTGAATTGAAGCAAATGAAGCCAAAACAGAGACAAAATTTACAGAGGTCACAAATATCAGTTCTCTGCTAAAGGATCTTTCACCTGAGGAGCTTAAAATTGGATCAAACACATGTTGTACAAGCCATAGATGCTGTGATATACAAAGAAATATGCTTCTAAATGTGAAAAACTCGCTAACCTGAGGGGTTGGATAACCTGAAGGAACACTGCGATTTGTAAACATAACAGTCAATTAATGTAATAGAATTATATTCTGAATTGGATTTCTTTGTGTTTGGATTCCGGTATAGATAGAGAAATTTAGTGGTTAAATACTTTTCTAAGATGGATCCTTTTGTTCAAAACATATTTTATGCTCATTCATTTGTTTGTCTTGAAAGTGGATTACTAAGGTGATGATTATAATGTAAACATGTATAGACCTACATGTTCACTGTAGAAAATTTCCTCACTGAGCTGACCGTTCTGATCACAAATTTTCGGTTTTACATGATTTGCCATTGTTTCGAGGAGTTATGAGTTGTTTTTAAGGCTGTTCTCTTTTAATATTTTATGTTACTATGAAGTTTCACATGAGGTTGATGAAATATGTTCAACAAATCCTGTCACGTTTTGTCAAATAATGTGTTAGATAATTCTGCTCTGAAGTTCTCAGCTCAGCTCAAGTATTTTTATGCTGTATATCCTCTCTGCAGGAATTTAGATAATGCTAGATTATAAATTGCTATGGTGAGAGTTTCAGTGCCATCTGTAAAACTAATGAGCAGGGTGATTCTCTTCATCTTGGTGCGCATTAGCTTCAGTGTTTGAAACATTGGAATAATGCATTTATAAAATGCTTTGCAATCAACTATTTAACAATATTACGTAACGGATGAATATAACATTATTAACTGACGTATTCAGATATTTTTACAATGAAATATATGTTAATAGGAAACATAAATTAACGCATTGTGTAACAGGAAGTGATACAACTATTAGTATGTGTAAACAGTTGGGTCAAACTGCGTGGCAGGAGAAGAGGATGATTAAACTCATAAACACAGAGTTTGGAGGTGCAGTGCAACATTCTGTAAAACTAAGACTACCATAATGTCCAGCGCTGCGCGTGCTGCACCAAAAGAGACCCAAAAGTCCCTTCACAGACCTGCCTGCATAGTTCTGTGGGGAAGCAGATGGGAACCGCCGTGCTCACAGTGCAGCACCAAACTGTTCTACAGCTGCCAGCCCTGCCAAGGTGGACCAAGATTAGAAGAGTCACACGCCAATAGCTCTTCTGGTCCTTTTTTTACAGCTGACAACATCATAAAAAGAAAGCCTTCTGAGAGAAGTGAGGGATTTTTCGGTGTTGTGGGATTTGAGTTGTTTCTTTTTTTTTTTTTGGAGAGGGGTGGTGGCAGATGTTGGTAATTGTGTTTGTTTTATTTTCCACCTAATCAGGAAGTTCTAGTAAAATTCATTTCCCCAGTGAGCTGATATCTCTTTAGGTATTTCCAAACCCATTTCTGGTGGCAGTCTGAAGGAATGGGATCAGAGCCAAATATGAAAATAATGACCCCTGCTCAGCTTTTTAACTGCCTCCTCACCTTCAGGAGGGGGAGATCTGAAGCAGGAGCAATGATTAATTAAAATATCCTTCAGTGCTTCCAGGGGAGAGGAGGACAAAGCTCAAGCACTTGATGTCTTTAGATTGTATTGATGAAAGCTTTGTTACACAGAGAACAGAGTGAAATAGATGTGTACATAAATTAGAATTTTAAATTACTAAGTTGGCAAATAAATTATTAGTTTTGTCCTTTCCTTTGCCATCCTTCCCCCAAGCTCCAATTTATTTTCATGTCCTCTTCCACAGCTGATGCAGTTTCCCATTTATTTTCTGATCTTGCCCTGCTCTTTGGATTTCAGCTTTTCCCTTCCTAAAATCATTATCTGTATTCTCTGCAGATCTACCCGTCTTTTTCTGGTACATTTTAAAAAAGCTTTTTGATTAGTATTTTACAAAAAAATGCACCAAATTACAGCAGGCTTGTTTCTGTATCCATTTGTCCCAGAAAGAAGATGAATAAATCTGATTAATATTTTGGCAATTGTTGTTTTTACCTAAGAAATTCTTATATTGTGGTTGAAAATAAGGCTCAGTGCACAAGTGCATTTCCCCTGGAACTTCGTAAATTACACAAAATGTAGACAATATGAATAAGAAGGTACTGTCTGCAGTTTGTACCAGGCCAGTAGCTATGGCACCAAGATCATTGTGAGGATAATGGAAAATATGATTAGTGCAGTTATTCATACTGGCTACATGAAAATCAAACCTTTTCTCTTCCAGCTTTTTATTTTTGTAGTGCTGTGGTCCGTCCTTTTCTAGGTCAAAGTTCATCACAGTTGTCTTTCCTGGAAAAATAGTATTTTGTTGCAGAGAAATGAAGGGACTTCTGATTGCAATCTCAGTAGCACCTACACGAAGCTGGAAAATTTCTTCCTACCAGTATTTCAGTAAGTGAATCAGAAAAGAGATTAAAGACATTCTGGGTTTCATAAAACCATAGAAAGGTTTGGGTTCGGAGACCTTAAAGATCATCTAGTTCCAAGCCCCCTGGCATGGGCAGGGACACCTTCCACTAGACCAGGTTTCTCAAAGCTCCATCCAAACTGATCTTGAATACTTCCAGGGATGGGGCATCCCCATCTGGGCAATCTATTCCAGTGTCTCACCACTCTCCCAGTAAAAAATTTCTTTCTAACATCTAATCTAAACATAACCTCTTTCAGTTTAACATCAGTACTCCTTCTCCTGTCAGTACATGTCCTTATAAATAGTCCCTTTCCATCTTTCCTGTAGGACCCCTTTAGGTACTGGAAGGCTGTTATAAGGTCTCCCCAGAGACCTTGTCTTGTCCAGGCTGAACCCAAACTCTCTCAGCCTGTGTTCATGGCAGAGGTGCTCCAGTCCTTTGATCATCTGCCTGGCCCTCCTCAGGACTCACTCCAACAGGTCCATGTCCTGCTTATGTTGGGAGCTGAATGCAATGCTCCAGGTGGGGTCTCAGGAGAATGTATTAAAAGGGGAGAATCACTTCCCTCGACCCGCTGGCCACATTTCTTTTGATGCAGATCAGGATACAGTCGACTTTCTGGGCTGCAAGTGCACATTGCCAGGTCACGTTGAGGTTCTTGTCAACCCACAGCCCCAGGTCCTTCACTGCATGGCTGCTCTCAATCTACTCATGGCCCAACCTGCATCTGTGCTTAGGATTGCCCCGACTCATGCGTAGGACCTTGCAAATGGCCTTGTTGAACTTCAAGAATTTTGCACGGGCCTGCTTCTCAAGCCTGTCAAGGTCCCTCCAGATGGTATCCCTTCCCTCCAGCATGTTGACTGCACCGCACAGCTTGATGTCATTGGCAAACTTGCTGATGGTGCGCTCAATCCCACTGTCCATGTTGCCAATGAAAATTAACAGCACCAGTCCCAATACTGACCCCTGTGGAACGCCTCTTGTCACTGGTCTCCACTCTGACACTGAGCTGTTAATTGCAACTATTTGAGTGTAACCATCCATCCAGTTCCTTATCCACTGAGTCTCCCATCTGTTAAACCCATGTCTCTCCAATTTAGAGACAAAGACCTTGCACAGGCCAGTGTCAAATGCTTTGCACAAATCCAGGTAGATTACATCAGTTGCTGTTCCTTTGTGCACCAGTGTGTAACCCCGTTGTAGAAGGCCACCAAATTTGTCAGGCATAGTTTGCTCCTAAGAAGCTGTGTTGCCTGTCACCAATTACCTCCTTATTTTCCATGTGCCTTAGCATAGTTTCCAGGAGGATACACTCCATGATCTTGCCAGGCACAGAGAGGAGACTGAATGGTCAGCAGTTACAACTGCTGGTCTGTTTTGTTGTCTCTTTCCTTTTGCTGTACCTGATCAAATCAGCCACTCTGTGATGAATATGTATCTGATATCTCTAATATTAATACAACCCTTCCTCTAACCACGGAGTCTTCCTTTTTCTTTCTGATACTCTAGCATCCTCCATGGTGCTAATTATCTCTCTGTAGAGATACACAAGGCAGCACTGCCAGCTCTGGGGATCCCAGAACAGATGTTCTTATAAATGCCACTAAAGCTCTAATTTTCTCTGTTCCCAGTTTTCCAACAGTGATCATGAAGCCTTTGACCTTCTTTGCATCTGATAGCACTGTGGTGCTAATTTATTCTGATTAATTTTGGTTAATCTCAAAAGTAAAATAAGCGTCAATGAAGGTGTCACACTGTACCTAACTTTTCTTGAAACATGACTTCCCACCTTCCCGCAAGGTCTGAAGAAAAGTTCTACCTTCTGGAAGAGCTTATAACAGGATTATAACTTGGAATTACTTTTATTTCTATTTATTTATTGTCTTCGCTAACATAATGCTCAGCCTTCTTTTCATGAATATCACAAGGACAATTTCTTCAATGTTAGGAAATATTTTGCAAAGCTAATCCCTTTTCCCCTCAGTATTTATTAACCTGTTTGTTTCTTGTTTGAGGACATCGGTATGGGAGGTCATTGGAGCTTAGTCAGGTATATAAATAACACTGTTCATAAATCTGTCAGACAAACCCTTCATAGAAACATGTGTCTTTAGGGTTATTAGAAAAAGGAAAAAAAAAAAAAGAAAAAAGTTTCATTTCCGAATGAATGTGCAAATGGTTTTGGTGGTTCATGAATACTACAAAAATAAATTAACTGCCTGTTAACATAACTTTTTAGATGAATGCTTCATTATTTTCAACTGCCATTTCTCCTTCCCAATACCTATGCTTCTGAAGTGATGTAACAGAACTTTAGATTGGCCAAAATAATCATAATTAATATCAATTACTGGGCAAGATACAGTGGAAAAGAGCATGAGCACTCTTAAAAACAGAGTTCTTGAGAGTTGTAAGCATTTCAGAGGTCAGAGGGTTTTGTCTCATTCCTAAAACTTTGCTTGTCTCCACCCTGAGAGGCCATGTCTTTCCCCCAGTATGCAGCCTAGCTGTGTGTGAACATGTAATCATCAGAAAACAGAGCAGCAGTATGTAGGTGGCTGCAATGTGATTTATGTGGACCTTTAGGAAGGGAGAGAAGAGAGAAGCCACACAGTTCCATGTCATCTACTTTGGCTGGCCTCTTTTAACAGTGGACATAACCCAGGGCAATGGCGTACCCTTTCAAAAGCAGGTATTGCTGAGCTGGGACCAACCCACCCAATGATCCATTGCAGATCAAGTTTCTTGCCGTCACAGGAACAGCAGCGGCAAACTGCTGAACAGGAATAATGACTTGATATCATCATCCCTCGGTTGCCTGTTGGAGGAGGAGGGGTGAAATTAAACCCTTTCTGGCCTTTAGGCACTCAGGTGTGATATTGTGATGAGATTAAGATGGATGAGTGGATTCATAAATTAAAAAACGGATTGGTGGGCGATTAGACTACATTTTTTACCCTCTTCTACCCCCCGCCTCCTCTCCCCCCAGTGTCATATTTATGTTTCATTTTTTCCTAGCTTTACATTTTCATTTATTTATTCTGTCTCTTTTAGAGTCTGTCTTCTTTTCTTTCTAGAGAAAGAAAAAGTTAATTCTTCATTTATTACCCCTCTTTCTTACCACTTCCTCTAAAAATCTTGGTTGGTTTTGCTGCTGTTGTTGCTGTTACTGCAAGAGCATACTGACGAAATGAAGCTGAGTTCATTCCCAGATTTACTTTATTCGAATAAGCACACATTACAAGACAGATTATTAGTTTTGGCATGTTTATATTTTTTCTTTTGTGACAACATTGTAAACAAAATTCCTCCCTTTCCTTGTGAAGGTGTTTAAAAAAAAAAACAAAACAAACTCCCATGCTGAGACCTTGAGATATTTGAAGTTTCCCTTTCAAATTCAACTTCAGTCAGTTCTGCTTCCTTGTTCTTTCCCCATTACCTCCCTTTTCTTACCCCACAACAATCCATTTTTCTTTTACAGACTGCTGTCTTCCTATTTTCTTTCTTTCTTGTTTTTCTCTGTCTCTTTTAAGATTGTTCTTGAATTCTCTTTTCTTTCTCCTTCCTCTCTTCAGTTTTAATCCTCATCTGTTAGTCCCT
This sequence comes from Buceros rhinoceros silvestris, assembly GCF_000710305.1. Lineage (NCBI taxonomy): Eukaryota > Metazoa > Chordata > Aves > Bucerotiformes > Bucerotidae > Buceros > Buceros rhinoceros. The sequence continues at coordinate 20,184 of NW_010408860.1, read as the reverse complement.
CAAACATTCTTGCTTGTTTCTGTTTACACTGTTTGATATTGTTCCAGAGTAAAGGTGACCAGCTAAATATTTTCATTGCCTAGGATTAAGATAAGAAATAAAAAGAGAAAATAAAATGTAGCTGCACATGTGCAAACAACAATGTGGAAGATTATTCAAACATTGTATATATAATATATATTTTTATAGACTAGAATTATTTTAAATACTTTCATCTTGAGAAACATCAGAAAAGAAGTAGATATTTATAGACTTGCTCATTGTTTTAAAGAAGACAACAGAAGTCTATCTTTTATAATGAACTTTCACCATTGGACCAAAAGGAAATCAACTTTCTTTTGAGGAACTTCTTATTCCCCCCAAGAAAGATGTAAAACAGGAATTGTGAATAGCTATTTGTTGACCTCATTTGGGAAATCACAAGAAATACATTAGGAACTTTTATACGGGTGTTCAACCAACAGAGGTTCATCCCCTAACATGTCCTATAGGTATAAATCGAGTGTAAATGGACAAAGAAATCGTATTTGTCCTGCTTGAGACACTCAGGGCTTCCTCCTGGAATCTAAAGCAGTACTATTGGACACATTGAACAGCGTACTTGTTCCTGATAAATAAGTAGGAATTCAGCTGCCTCTCAGCTAAATTCAGTAAGAATGGAGAAAAGACATAATCTAAAAACTTTCTTCGTCATTCTTAACTCATGTTTGGACCACAGCTGCAGCCAGTGTCCTTTTTCAATCTTTTTTAACAACTGTATGTCCTGAAACATTTTTCTTGTGCCATGGCTCTGCTCACGCAAGAAGAATAGTGGGAAATTTTTCCAAAAGTATCTCTTGCAAGAAATTGTGCTGAGATATAATATCTCTTGGCTCAACTTCCCTCAAGCTGTGAAAAGCTAAGCTATTAGGTCCCCCACCTCCTGGCACTACAGCCAATCTGTGATTAGTCCAAAAGTCAGCACTGAAGCACATTGTCTGAGAGGGAGTTCAGGTTTTTGAAAGTGAATGAAAACTCAGGCATTGTATTGGGTTTGTGATTGGTTAAACACCTGTATGGAAGTTCATAAGATATATAGGTAGTAGGCCAAGGAACTGGGAAGGAGAAGTTTTAACATATGTCTGTGGTGGCTTGGACCAAACTCCTTCTTTCCAGTCCCTTGGCCTACAGCATCTCATTGGCATGGATGTGACTTGATTTACTTTTCAGAGTCAGCGGGAAACGGTTTAAATCTGAGGTTGGCCCTGTGGAAGCTTTCAGAAATACCTTGCTTTTCTTGTTCACTGTACAAAAGAGCTTGCATGCCTTACGAGTTTAAGAGACAAGATGCTTAACAGGCTTCAATTCACCTTGTGTTTGAACATCTTCACCTGAATGAACATCTCTAGATCCAAAACCGCTATTCTCAGCAAAACTGATAACCCTTGGATGGTTCTCACATTACCCCGGGAACACTGGTGGTCTCTTCTGTCATTTCTTCTCATTATACTTCAGTTTATTTTAGCTTTTACTTTTGTACTTCAGTAATGAATCATCTCACAGGCTTCAGGGAGGCAGATGTTGAGTTTTCTCAGCTCTCCAAGTCATTCTGCTGAACACCATTGGGATGTAATTCCCTTTCATCGTCCAATTTTGATGTAATTTACTCAGTTAATTATCTCTGTCTCCAAACTCACCAGAAGGAGGAGAAAGCAACCCTTCAGCTCCAACAATTCCAGAACACATGTGCATGTAAATATCATCCAGTTCCCGCTTTTCTCTTCCCTTGTGTGTTCTCGGTTTTCTGTTTGAGATCACACTGTTGTTATTCAACGGTGGCAGCTAAATCACCAAGATTACCTGCATAGGCTTTAGCGATCACTGCTTCTTGTCTGAAATCTCTGTACTCAGCTTATAACAAATCTAAAGCAAATCATTGATTCAGAGTGTTGTATATCTTCCTGTAAGTCACCATAGTGCAGGAAATTTTTGTCCAGGGCCACCTTCATTTTGAGGGGTGAATTCTAAGTAGAATATGAAAAAAATTAGTGCAAACATAAATAGTAGGAATGCCTTTGGTGCTGACCTTGTTCTTATAGACACATACCCAGAAAAAACTTAGTGGCACAAAGTACAAATAGTTTAATATTAGTTAATGTACAACATATTCTCCTCACTTATTTCTGAGGCATTAACTAAATATTTTTCTATATTTCAGTCTGGTGATTAAGACAACTGCATCTTTTAAGTTTTCAGGTGAGCAGGCTGAAATATCTTGAGTTTTCAAGAGTTAAAATTGTTAAATCTCATATAAAAATAATAGGTGTCAAATAGTTCACTCAAGGCACTTTTTCCCATCAAGCTTTGCGGTTTTTTAATATTATAGCTCATTATTTAAAAGTTGACAGCCAAAGCAGTGTAGTTATGTATAAACCAACTTCTATGATTTCTTTAGAAAATCACTTTTTGTATTGAACTGATGTTGTGATCATATACCTTGCTGTCATGTGGCTTGGTAACTGATTGCTTGCTGCGAACATCCCATGAACTACTTCTGTACCTGAGTTTCTTACAATGTGTATTCACATGCAGTTTCAAACATTGTACTTTCATAGAGATAGATGATTGAGCAGTCTTTATCCAAATACATTATTCAACAAATGTTGCTATGGAGTAACTTCTTTCCAGAATGATTTAAAAAGGGATTAAACTAGCTCTGATCCTCACAAGGTTTAGTAGGTTCTGTGAAAGACTATTGTAAATAGGGCAAGAGGGACTCATACCTTAGGTTCATCTCAGTTTAGATCTTTTATCTGTGGATCTTCTGTTGATTCACTATCTCTGTGCTTCATGGTCCTGCAGTCATAAAAAGCTTTTTATCCATAACTCCAAAGTTTTTTGAAAGCAGTGCACAGAATTTTCTGTATAGAAGCAGAATAATTTATTGCTTATTTTTATTTTGTTCACCTACATTTCATAGAAGCAGGTCTATTATTAAATGCGTGCTTCAGCCCATGTCTGGAATGAAGTGATGTTGTATTTAAACAATTGGTTTTCCTGTCTTTCAACAAAGTCTCCAAAGGGCTTTGAGAGAGAAACTTCTTTTGAGTATATCCTACACGCATCAGGCAGATAAAAAAAAATATAT
>NW_010408860.1:0-16978 GCF_000710305.1 Buceros rhinoceros silvestris | reverse complement strand
ATATATATATATGTAAACAAACCATATACTCTTCAACTATGTATCTCCGCCTGGATGAGCAGTGTATTTTCATATGCCAATTTTTTGATGAAAACATGCACAAGAAAATTCAAATTTTAAAATAAGTTTGTGGGTTTTCGCTTCAATCAGCCTGTGAAATTTTGGATGTCCAAAGACAGGAAAACTGAGATAAGAATGGAGTGATGGTACCTAAGAGTGGTAGTAAATTCTTGTTCCCCATGGTTATATTTGTTGACTTCTGTTGTGCTCTGAAGATGTCTGATTTTATGCGAAGTCATTTTGGGGTGGAAGGACCAGGCAGAAGAAAGGTGCAAAAAGGAGACTAACTGACTAAACATCAGGAACATCTCATTAGAACATTTCTATAGAAGACTGGAAGGCTGAAAGAACTCAGACTGTGTCTTATAAAAAAATAAGTGTCCCTTGCAAAGGGAGAAGTTCTCTGGCAGAAAAAGACTTTAAACTGATAGAGAGAAGTACAATAAGATACAGTATCTGGGAGGTGAAGACAAAATTAGACTAGAAACAAGGTCCTTATTTTATCTACAAGCGTAACTAACCCCTTTGAGAAAAGTACAGTAAATTGTGCTGGATTAGCAAACATCTGAGATCTTTTAAGCTATACTATAACCCAGCATGAGCTTGTATTTTTGGTACAGATGTTCTTTAGTGAAATTCTGCTCCAAGTAATATGCAGAGGAACTGACTAATTTGTCATTATAGCCACATACACCAACGGAAACTCCACTCACCATTATAACTCTCGGTCTCTGAGAAATAAGTTCTTGTTCCCCAGAGTCAATCATGACGTGCACGGTAGGATCCTACATGGTCAAAAGATTAGTAATACACATGGCTGATTTCTTCCCTGGGGAGCGACATCCGTTACTCTCGTGTAGCTTTTTTTGTTGTTTTTCGTCAGTGGAGTTGTGGGTAGTTCTGTAAGAATATGGTTATATAGGGTGAGAAATTGACTGTGATACAAACGGATTTGTGGGAAATTAGAGATTAAAGGACAAAACAATCTTCTTTCTTTCCATCTGAATACCTTTTTTTTTTTATTTTTTGCGGTCCTGTTCTCTCTGGTGATTCTGAAAAAAACTACTACACTGTATTTTCAGTTAATCCACGAAAGTTATTTGTTGTTATCATTACTGAAAGAGAACTTGAGAAGCCATAGACTTCATGTCAGCTAAGACAGGATGAAATTTTCCATGAGCCTGCAAAAAAATGTGGGTGCTTAGTACAGCCTTGAAGACAAGTGCTATACTGGGGATACCTAAAATCTGATGAGGCCTGGCACTGTAGGGTAAATTTGCTGATACAGTATAATTACTCTTAATTACAATTGCTGAGATATTCAACAGGCAAATTCTCTCGTTTGTTGTTATGTGTGAATGTAAAAACCAAGACAGAATTTTGGGAAGCAGAAGGTTCTTTGAAAACCTGGGGCAGTAACAAGTCAGCCTAAAAACTGAGTGGAAAAGCAGGGATTCTAAAAGAAAGGCTGACTGCTGTGAAAACAAAATTCACACAATCCACAGAGGATTGTATCTAAGTAGCAGCTCCTCAGGGAAGTCCTGAGTTCCTGTTTGTCTTTCAGGCCAAAACAAAAAGTGGTTAAAAAAATCAAAGAATCTTCAAACTAAAAATCTATGTTCTAGATGCAATACTCTTCCCCACCCCCCACCCCCCCATCATTAGATGCATCTGTCATATATTCAAATACAAGAGGGGAAAGAAAGATGTGATAATTAAAATCTCTGACCAAACCCAGTTTTATTAATAACTTAGATTTCCTATTGCCTCTTACACCTGTTGAGCTTTGAGCTAACAGCTTTGCTCTCCATGTTGTACAGATAAGCCAGGTCGCTGAGGTTCAGAGAAGCTCCAGTCTACAGCACAAACTCACATAATTGCTAAGGGGCGCATTCATTAAGCAAGCTGGTGCTTGCAATCTCTTCGGCTCAAATTCAATCCATTACATTATGGCTGCTCTCTCTGTACCACAGATTCACAAGACAAAACTCTACTGCTTAGCTTCAGAAGCTACAGCTATTTAAATCAGTTTACTATTTCATAATCCCATTTTTATTTGCCAGGTTCTCCAAGGAGGAAATGCAAAGTTCTCTACAGTTAAAAGCTTATTACAAGACCCATTCCTGATCTGTATTTTGCCTGTTTTTAATTCAGTGAAAACGGAACAGACAAATAAGTAACAGTCAGGCTACATTTTCAAAAATTCAGGCTCTCTCAACAGCATCACAGGAAGACTCTCATTATATAGTTAGAGACTGGGGGATCAAGGCATCAAATGTTTTTGTGTTTTATCCCTCAAGTTAAATCATTCTCTCCCCATCCTTGAGAATCAAATGTAAATAAAACCTGTTTGGAGAAATCCTGCACTCTGAGGATTAAACATGTCCCTTCTGTATCCCTCAGATTATTTCAGGTTTGCAGCTCTGCCCACCTCGGAGATTGGTGCCAGGGGCTTAGTGGTTGGGCCTATGGTTTGAAATGAGGCTGATACTTCACAGGCAGGAAAGATGACTGTGTGATTAAGGCACTGAATTTTAGTGTGCCTTTGTCACAGACTTCTCATGTTTAAGTGGGCTGTGTGTGATCCTTTTTACCTATTTGCAAGTTACCATCCAGTGCTATCATGACAGTAGAAAAACTTAGAAATCTTTTTCCTGAATTTTTTTTCAGTCTGTGACTGGGGACTACAGTACTTCTCTAACTTTGAATGGAGTCCTCAGGGTAGGGTCAGATCCCACAGAGACAGAAAGCTTCTGCTCTCAGGTTTCTTGGTCTCAGGTTAATACTTTCTAGATTTGCCCAGGCACAACAAACCAGTGATGTGTTTCTGCTCCTGCTTGATTTGTTTGGAAAATGAACCTGAATCACAATGTGCTGTGATAATGCTATCAGCACCCACAGCTGTACAGCAGCCCTGGGCACAAGCCTTCAAAGGTGAAGGAACACAAGAGTAGGCGGTGGAGGGTGGAGTACAAAAAAAGTTCTGTTCTTTATGAATGAACAAAAATGTACGAACGTATCAGATTCCTTCTTTTTTTCCTTGTTTTGGTACATGACAGTTGGGTTTTTTTTTTCTAATATATTTGTCAGGTGGCTTACATCTGTATTTGACAGTTAGTATTCCTTTTCCATGTTTAGTACGATGTGGCCCATATCTCAGTGAGCAGTGCTATATAAGGTCATTTACTACTTACCAGAGACAACATACAGAGAAATAGCTTGATAGAAGTCCTCACATCGGAGAAGGACATGGTATTTTTGTCATAAACCTTAGAGAAACCAAGACACTACTCTGCATTGTGTAACCATTACCAACAAAACCATATTTTACTTTATAAAAAGCCTTTACTTTTACACTTGTGAGTATATTGCGTAAGTTCAGTTCATGTCACTTATATCCTGTGCAAACGACTCTATGCAAATGACTGGAGCTGTAACAAATCACAGTAGCCAACATCCTGTCAACAATCTTTAGCCAAACTATATGCATATACATGACAGGCATCACACTGAATCAGAAAGCAAATATATAAACATATCTTTGAAAGATTTCTGGCTATCAAAAGTATTCAGTGAATACTGTAATAGATGATTAATTTAGTAATTAATCTAACATAATAACTAATAAACTAATATTGACAGCGCCTAGAAAAGTGCCCCTCCTTGAGAAATTTTCACACTTGTAAGTGAAAAGTTTTCATAACTGCAAAGTGTTTGGCTGAGAGATATAGAGCATGAAGAAATGTGCAGATATAGTTATAAAATGGCTTATGAATTGATTAAATAAAATAACATGACATTCTTAAATTAAATGTGTATATACTCAGAAGCAAGTGAGAAACCTGAAGCTGTTTTGACATAGCTCATTTACCGTGCAAAGGGAGGAGATTTGACTCTTCCGCGAATGGGTTCATTTTCAAGTGTCTGGCACTAACATTAGGCTTCAGTGTCCGCATGTTCAAAGATTTTGTTTCTCTGGACAGAGAGGAAGATACTCAGGGCACCTGAGTACCATTGATAGCTATTTTCCTGTCCTAGCCACAAATGAATTTTGAAGAAGATCTTTCAGGGAGTGCAGATGACCTAACTCATAGGTCAAGTTGGCGATAGCATCTTTAAAGGTCAATTCGGGACAGGTGAATGTTTCAGTTGCTCACTGAACAATACAGGAAATCTGGCGTTAGTAAACATTCAAGAGCAGCCCCACGTGGAGCATCCAGTGCAGCTCTAGATTAAACTCAGTCTTCCCCTAAATAAAAAAAAAACAACCCTGCAAGGTAACTTCAGCCATGCAGCTTCTTACCAGACCAGATATTCCTTGTTGTCTTTCAACCAACACAAAGGTGACGTAAATCCTGTATCAGGTGCTAATTTGACAAAAGCAGTCAAGTGTGTAATTCAGATCTAGAGCAAGAAGTGCTATGGCAGCGCACAGATCTAGTGTTCATCATTATGGATCCACACTGTCAAGATAACACAGACAATATGAAAACAGAAATATATTTGCCTGTATAATTTAGCACATATTTCAAAAAAAACAGAAGTACAAGATAAGTGACTGCTGTTATCTTCTTTTTCTGCTGCAAGGCCAACATGAATTTAATAGGTGGGGTGATCTATTTTTAACACAGAGCAGAGCTTTTCATACTGACCGATTGTACTCAAAAGGAAAGAGAAAGGTCACAGATGTCATTTTGTGGTGAAAAGTTGCAGAAGCTTATTGTAAGAGATGTCTAGCATACATTACATTTCTTATCCCGTTGTTACACAGTTTGCTAATTCAATATGAAAGCTACTTACACGATAATGCTCTGAAATTGCGTTATCAAACTGAGCTACTATCATGACAATAAGAACAAAATAGAAAAGACATTAAAGTCTATTATGAGTCTGCCTTGACCAGATTAAAAGCCATGCAGCTCAGCCCTGAGGGTAGTCCGAAAAATCGCACACCTCATTGTTCATCATGGGTCACGTCAAGGTCTTGGACTAAGATTTTGCTCCAGAGTGTTACTAAACAACAATGAAATAAAGGACTTTGTATGCTCAGTAACTGCTGCCCTAACTAAAATGAATATTTCTTCTTTTCATCCACTCTATAAAGTAGTGCTGGTGTAAACAAAGTGGAGGGTGGCTCATATCGACACCACTCAGAGAATACACCCTTACAAAGCAGGATGGCCATGTCCAGTCTGCAAAGCTCTTTGCTCAGGTGACCCCGTTTTTGTTCATGTTTATGTCTGTAAGTACTTGAAATAAAGTGAGGGCTGTCTGGAAATCTAGCATGATGCCAAGGATATGTGTTGTATAATGTAAGGATGTGTAGGGATGTGTAAGGATATAAAACCTGCTGGCATTGTTTCAAGATGGGTAAGTCTGGATAGGATGTGATGTGATCTCGTTCATACTGTCCATCAAGAGTGGTCTGTGAAGAAAGCTATTTCTAGAATCTCACCCAGGTGTTATCCCAGAAAGAACTAGTCTGTTCACTCCAAGAGAGAGCCTGGAACTGAAATAAAGCAATGTGGACAATGAAGCAAGATCAAACTAAGGAGTTAAATTACTTGATAATGGGAAAGCACATAGGACACAGTACATAGTTTGAAACTGTTAGAAATGCTTTCACACAACCAGCGAAGAAATAACTCCTTGATACTACAATGATTATACCAGGAAAGTCCTTAAGTTTGAGATCAACTGCTTAGAAATTTTCTTACATAAAGGTCTCTTTTAAATTCTGATAATTTTTCCTTATCCAATTACATTTAGTGGTTGTTGACCCACTGTTTCTTCTCCACCTAGCTGGAGATACACCTCACTGCTCCCAGAAATCTCAACAGTCTTGAGAGACAGTCTGAGGAGTAGGAGAAGCAGCATGAGATTAAATCTGCTCGTGTTCCTGACTGCCTCTGTTAATGCCCATGAACTTGGACTCATTATGGACAAATACTTTTCCAAAAGAAATTTTGAGTGGGATTCAGGTTCAGGTTAAAACACATACAATTAGGTATTAACATGCAAGTTACAAATGAACCTTGGGAAGTAATTTAATTCACCCCAAATTGACACATTGTCTGGTTAACTGACTATGGACTATATTCTTGATCTCTGTTGATTGTAAAAGCAGCATTGAAACCTACATCACAATACCTAAACGGGTCTTATTCAGGACCTAAAATCTGCCTGAAAATAAACCCACTTATTTTCACTTGCCTTTGGTCTATTCTACCATTTCATCCTCCCTAGTAAATAGTAACTTGGATAAATGTTTCTCTAAGTCTTAAAAGTAAGGCAGAGGGGAAGGCAAGGCAAGAGAAGAACAAACAGCTATATTTTCCATATGGAATCGTAAAGTTTTGGGTTGGATGACTTCAAAGGTCATCTAGTCCAATCTCCCTACAATAAGCAGGGACATCTTCAACTACAGCAGGTTGCTCAAAGCCCTGTCCAACCTGACCTGAAATGTTTCCAGGGATGGGGTAGCTACTACCTCTCTGGGCAAACTTGTTCCGGTGTTTCACCACCCATTTCCTTCCTAAATTAAACTTGAAGCAAGAAGTTGAATGCAGACTGCCATGGCAGCTCATGATACCTGCCTATTATTTTATATTCTTCAGGAAAAAACAGTCAGTCAGGAAAAGGATTGAGTTTTGATCTGTGAAAAGTACTAGTGCTCCTGCAAGGACTGAGTTTCTGACTTTGCCAGGGCAATGGCAAGGGCTGTGTGGCATGGGAGACACAGGTCTCATAGGAATGTCCGTCCAATTATCAGGTCTTCTGGGGAGCACAGTGTTATAAAGTGTGTGACAGCACTCTAAGCTAGGGGCATAACCAAACTTCACTGGCTGCAATTTCATCCCTTTTTGTTGTCGGAGCTGTTTGGGTTAGGGTTATCCATGCTTTGTACCTATGCTCTTTTTAATCTTATCAGTGTGACAAAAAAATGGCTTATCTCAAAGCAACTGATAAAAGCCTTTCCTAGCTTTTTGCATATATCCTTCACATGCAAGAGGGTATGCACAATAGCAACCAAACCTGCTGCAGCTACCTGGAGTAGCTAGGAAAATAATTCAGACAGTGGTGGAGAAAGCAGAAGGAAGCTGTTGGCACATCTTTCGATCTAACAATAGAACAGGTTTGGCAATCATACAGACTTTATATGTGCAGATTACACGTACTCTGTCCTACGGTAGAGTAACTCTGCAGATTTATAGCCTGGAAGCTGTTACTGCCCAGAGTATCTCCAATGCTACAAGCAGTGCCTATCCACATACCACATTCCTTTCCCTCCTTTCTTCTCCTCCATCTTACCTTAGAGTATGTCCACTTCAGACTGAAAAAAATCCCACAACTAAAAAAAGCCAAACCACCTTTGTAACATCAGTCAGCTTTGGGACTTTGTGCTTTTAATTCTGCTGGGTTTTTTTTTTTAGATGAGTTTCTAGCTTCAGACCACAAGGACTGATGGGACCATGATTTTGGGATCTCTCAGGAGACACTCATAGGAAGTAGTTTTCTCTCCCATCTCAATGTGTAGGACACATTTCCAGCAGAATCATGGGATAGACAGAGAGGAAATATTTTTCTCTACTCTTTAAGACTGAAGAGATTATTTAGAAACATAGGAGTGACAAGCTCCATTTTAAACCTTGCTAATATTATTTTTACTTCTAACACTGTGATTGGAAGCTTGTTCTAAAATCACAATCTTCTAATGCTTATACTATTTAATTTTCAACCTATATTTCTTTATTTATAGTCATTTTTATAGTGATTTTTTTTTACATCAGTTTTTCTTTTTCTTCTCACATAGCTCGTCTCTATCCCTGTGGTTTATCCCTTTGATTTATCTAAAGAGAGGAATTACATCTCCACTTTGCCTTTTGTTTGCTAAACAAAACAATCTCTTTTAGTTATATTCATCAGGTTTCCCAGCCCTGGCCTGTGCTACTTCTCTATTTTTACACTTTTTTTTCTAAGATGATGAGCAGGATCTTACCTAGGAGAATCATAGCTATGACTATGCAGATGATACAAAACCGAGAGGACTGCTAGTACACCAGAACGTTGTGTTGCCATCCAGAGGGACTGGTACAGTATGGAGAAATAGGCTGACAGAAAACTCAGAAATTCAACAAAAGGAAATGCCAAGTTTTGCTTGCACCTTGGGAGGAATAATGCTAACTTCCCCCCAAGGCTGGAGACCTACCATCTGGAAAGCAGTTTGGCAGAAAAAGACTTGGGGGTCCTGGTGGAACCTGTGCTGGTGACAATTAGCCAGCAATGGTCCCTTGCAGGAAAGAAAGTCATCAGCTTCTTGGTCTGTGGTTGGATGATCTTTGCAAGCAGGGTCAAGCAATGTGATCCTTCCCCTCTGCTCAGCCCTGGTAAGACACAGCTGGAGTGCTCTGTCTTTCTGGGCTCCTCTGTACAAAACAGGTAGAAACATATTAGATTGAGTACGTCAATGGGAAGAGAGATGATTCAGAGGTTGGAGTATCTTCCACAGAAAGTCAGGCTGAAAAACCGAGACTGTTCAACCTTGAGGAGGCTCAAGGGAGATCTTATGGATGTGTATATGATGACATCACACCCCTCTCTGTGGTGCCCAGTGACAGGACTAGAGGCAATGGACACTAAGCACAGGAAATTCAAGGATAAGATAAAAACTCTTTTCCATCAGAGCTAACCAGAGAGGTTGTGGAGTCTCTGTCTCTGCAGATACTCAAATAGGACACAGCCCTGAGCAACCTGTTGTAGCTCACTCTAGTTTTAGCAGGGGAACTGGACTAGATCCCCAGAGGTCCCTTCAACCTCAACCACATCATGCTTTTGTGATCATCCAGTTCCTCAGCTGACATATTCCACTGAACTGATGCTGGATTTCTTTACCCCCCCCACCCCCACCTCATCCCACCTCCCATTAGTAAAAACTAGTGGAAAACTAATTGTGGACACAAGAATATATTTTAAAATGTCAGTTCAAGATGATCATTTTTAACTCAACAAAGATCCACCCCTTCAGATCCATTACCAAAACTATTTTTAGATAAAATAAAATCCTAATAGATAAGTCTGCAAGTTTCAAGTCTGCTTAAATCGATAAAAAAGACAATGAAAAATTTCCATTTATGTCCATGGCCTTGGGGTTAGCCCTTTGTTTTCTCAGTGGTAGCCACAGGCTTTCATTTAAGAGTAAGAATACAGTGATCTACAGCCTCCTCCCCACCCTCTGAAATATCATCTATCTATGCTTATCTATACTTATCTCTATTGAATTGCAGTCAAGTGGCCCTCATCCAAACCCAAAGCCTATCTAGTCCAAGTTATTCAATCGACTGAATCAAAAAGATCAGATATAGTAAAGCTTTATATGCACCTATTTGATGCATGGATTCATGGTGAATTCTCAGAGCAGCTGTGATACCATTCCCTTTCAAATGAGCATCCCCTTTTAAAACTATCTAGAAATGCTCTTTATTTGTTAGAAGTCTAAATCTGACAGATTGTGACAGCCTGACAGCCTCTTGTGCACAACTCAGCTGGAGCCTGCTTTACTTCCATATTTTGTCATCATTTTATTCGTTATTTCTGAAATGTTAACATTGACTTCTAGCTGACTGAGTCGAGAAGGTGATAATCATGGTAAACTAATTAAAGGTGATAGTATATCCCACCTGCTATCATACAACTTCTTTTTATAGCAAAGTTTGAAAGGTTTTTATTGTGTAGTTTTTCCTTCAGATACTTCAGATTGTCAGAAGTACCTCATTATCTATCTCACTGGTACTATAAAATATTGACTGCTGTTGTTAGACAATAATACTAGTACAAATGAAACCATCAGAATGGAGTTTTTAACACATAGTCATTATGTTATCATCCAGGAAGACCTATTTTACTTATAAATTGCTTGAGCAAAATCAGAATACTTGTATTCTTGATGAATGAGGAGAAATGAATGTAAGTTTTTTAAAAAGCCCAAACAAAAATCCTGCTAGTTTAAGCAACAAAAAGGTAATTTACACTTGTATGCTTTCTCTGAGCTTTGATAATACAACATTTTGTGGTCCTTTTTTTTAAAAAAAAATCCATCATATTTTTTATAATCAATCATGAAACATATGCAAAAAGTATGTCAAATTCAGTCCTGTAAAAAGCATGGTATTTTTGCATATGCCTAAAGAGCAGGTGACTGTGGGTGCATGAAACACGGGGTTCTCCACAGTTGGGCAACACCTATTCAAAGGGTTTGGGATTGCAGATTTAAACATAAGTGACTACAACCCACCTAAGTTCCAAAGAGACATCCAAGATTGGTTTTGTGACTGGAGTTTTCTTTATTTGTGAAGATCTTAAGAACCCACTTCCATGAAGCCTTGAAATATGATTCAAGAGTAAAATGCGGAATTAGTCCTGACAGTGTTGCAAAGCTATAACAATAGGGAATGCATCTATCTAGTCATGTCTACTTACTCCTGTCAGGAGATAATTTAGTCTCACGTACTCTTTTACTTCTGTAGAAAGTCTTTCATTTTTCCCTCTTGTCCTCTGTCATTTGCTGCACTGATTTAGCAATGCAAAGGGGATTCAAACCACCTGGGCATTTATTAATGCTGAGTAAATAGAAGTTTGAGCTGTTTTTTTAATGTATTTTCCAACCTTGTTTATTGTCATTATGTTGGCTTTGTGGTGAAAATGTTTTCATTGGCAAGAAGACATGCAGAAAGCTCAAGCTCTGTAAATAACAGTGGGAACAAGTTTTCCTAAGGGAATTAACTCTGGGAATTCGGCCCTGATCATACTGAAAACTTAATCTACATATCTGCATAAAACATTTTGACGTAAGATTGTAATTTTTATGCAAGTGGGACATGGTGTTGTGACAGTCACAATTCTCTGAAGAATTATTTGTGTGTCCAAGTTCTAGTCTGTCTCTTTCATATATATCTATTAGCATACTGAAAGGTACTGTTAACTTTTTCCTGCAGATAATGTGATTTCTCTGACCTTGAGAAATGAGAAGTATTTGACATTTTTTTGTAGCCACGATTCACATGAAGGGAGGATCTTAGGATTAGCTATCACAATACATAATAAGAATAACAATTCAGACCGTCAGATACTAATATCATGTTGAAGTATGAGGATTCATACAGATGGGTAAATTGTCCAAACGGGTAAGCCTGAAAAGATCCTGACTGACAATGAATAAATAAATAATCTATTGCATCAAGTGTCTGAGAAATTTTAAAAGGATTTTATCTCTATGGCACAAGCAAGACAGCATAATTCACCCTCGAAATGGAATCCCAATAGTGTATGAAGACTAGACTATGGGAATGTTTAAGTGACCCATAAACTTACTTATAACAAATTAGCTGCCAGAAGCAATGCGGGAGTTACAAAATCGCTTCCATGTGATTGATGTTCCATTATGGCAAATACAATAAAACAATTTCATGTCAAACCGTTGTGTTTTAGATTAGGTGGACCTTGTTATTCCCGTACTTCAACACCTCAGAGTACCACACCGCACTGTGTCACTCAACATCAGTTCAGTAAGAAAGAGTGACCTGAAACTTGTATTGAACAACAGTCTCATTTTCCTGGAAAAAAGAAAATATCTCCCAGGAAAACTTTCTCTCAAAATACTTGATATCATTTACAGATCATATCAACTATAATAATCAGTTATTAATACATACTGAAAAAACAATTTAAAGAGGTGAAATTTATCTGAAATTATCTGGCAATACCAATTAACTCATACCTAACAGATAAAAAAGCACATGCACTGAAGGGACTTGGGTGAAAGATGTAAAGCTGCTCCAGGTATTTAAGCACACTTCTGCATATTGCATATTTTGGAACAGTTAACTTGTATTATCCTAGATGTTGGGAGAGAATTATATTGTAATGAAGTGGAGACAAATCACCCAATATATATTTTTAAACCTGAAGTCATCAAAAGGGAGCATATCCAGGGTATAATGCAACTTTTCACTCTGTCCTAGCAAGTGGTATTTAAGATACCTCTGCATCTATAAAAATAGAATCTCGTAACTGTTCTAAGTATCTTCTTTCCCTTTCCAGGAATTATTCTGCTTTTCACAGGTCAAAGGTAAGATCAGAAATGGAAAACTGAAAACCTTGCTTACAAGCACGTTGTTAGTCGAAGAGATACTATGTTCTGGAAAGTCCAAAAAGCCTAAAATCCTCAGGATTTGAGGCTGGCTTTGGTTTACTTCTTAATGAAGATTAAGCAAATTCTGAAGATAAAGAGGGGTAGCACGTATTACAATCCGTTTATTTTAAGGCTTTATAGAAACACTGTAGAGGGTTTTCCTTTTTTACTTTTTTTCCTTCCTTCTGTAAATCCTGCAGACTAGTAGGAGAATTTTATTGCTACAGCTTATGTAGTCTCAGCAAATGCAGCCTAATTTACTGATTCATTTACATAGTTTCAGCATAACATACCAACATCTGCCTGTAAGTTTATTGATGAAAACAAATGGAAGAAAAGAAAAGAGTTCAGAGGAAAAAGGAGAATGCTGGTGTAATAAAATCCAGAGACTAGCCTAAACCTGAACAAACCTGGAGACTCCCCAAAATGCAGGGCAATTTAAGATATGATTTTGATTCCAGTTTCATATTTTGCAGTGGAATACGTTCTGCAGTAATGTGCAGTAACAGAAATGCCAGCTATCAGAGATAAATACCCAGAAAAGAAAGAATCTCAGCTGGCTAGACCCACAGCTCCTGAGAGTTAACCTTTTATGAAAGCATATCATTAACTTCTTTGGTCAAAGACCATTAATCATGCTGAATTATTTGTGCTAAGGCTTGGCATCTGCACACATGTAATCCTCAAGTTGGTCTTTAAGAACAGTCATTTATTCAAGAGGCAGCACAACATAACATAAATATTTTTATTCCATGTTGCTTTTACATTTGAGTGTTATCATTAAACACAAAATTAACTACTATCAGTTGAGAGGGTATTTTAACAGCGGTGTTACTCATTTCTCATAAAGGAACTATTTTCCAACTCACGTAATTTACTAAGGAAATATGTGGAAGTCATGCTATATGTTTGTACTGAAATAATAATAATCTGCTAGGGTTTCGGTAAGGAGCTGATTTGTTCTGTGGTAGCATTCATTAGTGCTGTATTTCAAAGTTCTTGAGAGACAGAAGTTCTCGAGAGACGAAAGTTCTCATTCAAGAGAATGGAAAACACTCCATGTTCTGGGACCATGTTTTGTTTAATTAGATGCCTACCCAAATAGATTGCTCATTTAATGAGCTCCCATAATTTCATTATTTTTCAGTATTATTGCTTATGCAACTGTGCAGTCATGATTTCATTTAAAGTGAAAAAAAAAGATTGTTTACCTAATATACTCTCAAGACTTTTTAGTCTAATATGAATGCCCAAACCAAACTCAAAATGTCCAAGTTCCATCATATTCTTTTTTTCTCTCCCGCAATTGGAGCAGACTGAAGAAACTAGAGGTCTTCTGAATTAGAAGCACTGATTTCTTGTTCACAGATCCCTTCATTTTATGAAACATTTCTTTTGTATCAAAAATCCACGGGCTGAACATAGTTTCCCTCCTAGATGAGTCATTGTGTACCTCTGTTCTGAAGCCCTAGGTTGGGTGCCATGAATCTCACCTTTCTTGTTGGGAATGCAGAGCAGAGTAAGGTAACTGTACCCCAGCTCCAAAATCTAATATTGCTATACATTACATCTGAAGGATTAGCAGTCCATTGGAATAGCATTAGGTGTTAGAACTAATACCATCTTCAGTGTCTGCATCACAACCGTGCTCACTTATTCAAAAATCTCACTTGTATTTGCTTGCAAACACAGCACTTAGGATAGATATTCAAACAAGAAGCGAAGAACTAGTGGTGTAATGGTTTTTCCTGTTAAGTACATCTTAGTTTTTGTCTTTGAGTTTGTTTGGGGTTTTTGAAACAAGTTGGGAGAACAGAAAAGTAATTTTGGCTTTTGCAAGTTCCAAAGGAAACCTTTGAATGTAAACGCCCTCTCTATAGAAACACATTCTAGAGAGGTTAAAATTTAAAGAATAGCGTCATTGTTTCAGATATCATTATATTTACAGAGTAGTGCTTGCAGTAAGCGTGGTTAAAGCCCTTCCCAAATCTTCATCTGCAAAGCCAAGCCATAATGATGATGATAACTATCACACTTTTAGAGGGGTCTGGATTCTAAAAGATAATAAAACATGGTAAAGTCACTTTTTCTACGGCATTCTCCTTCATTAAGCATGCTGGGTTTGGATACTATCTTAGGCATATAATGATGCCAAACCAGAATTCTCCTCTGTTATGAACTCTTTAACATGCTATCCAGTGACAGGTCAAATTACAGATCTAGAGGTAAAGAGGCAGTCATTGAGTCCTCCCACATCCCCATAGATGAGACTCTCTATAGACCAAGAAGAGCTTAGTGTCGGGGCCTTTGACAAGACTTAGTTCACCTTTGTTACCTCTGATGACTTAGACGTTTTTAAACACTGACTTGTGTTCTCTGATAACTAGCACGACATTATAATTAATTATAATATATTAATTCTTTGCACAGAGATGTTATTGAGTAATGAATGAAGATAAATAATTTTACTCATGAATCTTACTATTAAAGGATGGCAGCAGAGCTGGGGTTGTTTGGGACAGCCTTGAAACCACCAGTGATCCCATGAAAGGCGTTACGTTCCATTATCAATTTCCCTCAACAACCGACATCTAATGAATATTGTGATATATTTCCTGAAAAGAGTTATTAGGACACAAATTACAGAAGGATAAAATGCCTTGACACATATCTATTTCTACGAGGTTTTTAGACCCAAGTCCCCAGAGGAGCAAAGAGAACATGTTCTCCTTCCTAACACTGTCAACTTTCAGTATCACAAGAAGCCAAAATTAATAATTATTTAGCTACTGAACAACTATGACAGATGATTAATTGATCACAAGGAGCTACTTCTCGTGGTGCTATTAATCAGCATGTCATCAAGCAGAAGGAGAAGGTAAGCAATCTATATCTGTTACAAACCATGTAAGGGACACATTACTCAGTCAGCATGAAAAGGTCATTGTGCAGCTGAGAGCAGGATGTGCAGACTTGGCCGGATTGATGAGAGAGTGTTACTTTGTGTATTTATTATCAAGAAAAAAAACGCACACAAACACACTATTCTGTCTGCACAAACACTGTAAATAACTGGTTTACTGAAATAAAACGCTAAGAAAAGAGCAGGTTGCTGAGCTGTCAACAATGCTTTAGTCCGCTATTGTTCAAAGGTTACCAAATGTGTTATGGGATAAAGGAAGACACCCTCCCCACCCACATCCCTGTGGTTCTTGATAGAAGAATATTTTCTGCTCTGGCCTCTGGACATGCCAGGCCTCTATCCCCTCCTCTCCTGATGATTACCTTGCAAGTCATTAAACACTGCTCATTACTGTCTACTGTAGGGGGACGTCTGGTTGGTGAAGGAGAGCAAGAAGAGAAGCAGGCTGAGAGGAAAAGAGTAAAAGCAGCTATGTGTGCTCATGTGAGAAAATGGGAGTGGCAGTGACTGTAGGACAGCTTCCTTTCCACACTCTTTGAAGCTTCTTCGGTATGTTTGTGCACAGCAACTTTGGGTTTTGCCTACAGAGGTAACAGCAGACAGATGTGGTCTCTTTCTGCCTGTCTTTCAAGATAACGAGAAGCTATTGTGCTAATTGCATGGCAATGAACCATAACCTTGATCCAGGAGCTTATAAATATAAAGAATCTTTATGAAACGTTAGAGTGGGGATGAGGAAGGCTTTGTGTGTCTGTCAGACACTGCCAGCTGTGATACTTTTTACCTGCTGGGATCTCCAAGGAGAGGCATAGTATACATCATCATGTACTTGTATGTGCTTCCTAGCCCAGTGTGCTGGTAGCCAGGCTCAGAGATTGCGTGGGCACTATTGATGCTTTGTGCAGAGGGAAATAATGTCCGGAAAGGTTTTCCTGTGGTGTACATGTTAAACTTCTAGTTCAGCTATGTAGATGTTTGCAGATGTCTTAGTAGAGAAGTAACTTTGGGCTAATTTATGTTGCTGAGGAAGTTTATCAGCATCACACTGTTGCAGGTGTGGTTTCTAGATCTGGTTGCCACCCAGCTGGCTTTGGACAATGGCAGAAAGAGCCCGAGTCTGGCCACAATGGATTTACAATCCTCCCTTAACTACTCCATAAAGATTTTTCTTAAATTCTTTTTCTGCCTCAATGTGACATTGTGAAAAAGTATAGGTAATATATAGCTGTTACAGATTGTTGAAAAGCTTAGATAAAGGTTTGCAGCTGTGATGTTCTCTACAGGTTACAAAGCTTTTTTTCTGGATTTCTGGAGCCGATGTAGATAGAGGAAAAAAAGAAGCAACAAGAAAATACAGCCCCAATTATTGTGCCTTGATCAGACAGCTCAGCTCAGCAATCTATTCAAAGATTTGCATATTATTCCCCCTCCACTCTTCACCTATTTTAAGCATTAGATTTAAAAAAAAAATGCAGTATACTTACTGATTACTTATTCTTGAACTTCAGATTAGTGGACCATGATACTGGTAGGTATTTATCTACTCAATCCATTTATTTACTGACTCAAAAATATTTCAGCTAATTTAATAAACAGAACTTCAGATTCTTTCTTAATAGAAAATGCCAATTTTACATGCATTTTTCCACAGAAAATGGTTATTGCATAGAAGCCGCATTTTTCACCAATGGACGTTTTCCAAGCAGCAATGTTATTTGCTTAGTCATTTCTATCAGACAACTTGTCTACTGGACATTTTACAAATATTTTGATAGAGATTTATTGTCCTGGGTTCAACATGGAGGAAC
>NW_010408859.1:0-499 GCF_000710305.1 Buceros rhinoceros silvestris | reverse complement strand
ATTCAGTACCTCAGCCTTTTCCTCATCCTGGCTCACAATGTTTCCCCCTGCACATCCAGCAAAGGATGGAGATTCTCCTCACCCCTCCTTCTGCTGTTGATGTATTTATAGAAATATTTTTTATTGTCTTCTATGGTGGTAGCCAGATTAGGTTCTAGCTGGGCTTTGGTCTTTCTAATTTTGTCCCTGCACAGCCTTGCAAAATCCTTACAGTCTTCCTGAATGTCCTGCCCCTGCTTCCACAGGCCATAGACTTTCCTTTTCTTCCTGAGTTCCAACCAAAGCTCTTGTTCAGCCAGGCCAGTTTTCTGCCCCGCTGGCTTGTCTTATTGCACACCATGATGGCCTGTTCCTGTGACCTAAAGATTCCTTCTTAAGGAATGTCTAGCCTTCCTGGACTTCTTTGCCCTTCAGGACAGCCTCCCAAGGGACCCAGCCAACTAGTCACCTAAGTAGGTCAAAATCTGTCCTCCAGAAGTCCAAGATGGCAGTTCTACTG
>NW_010408858.1:23423-29087 GCF_000710305.1 Buceros rhinoceros silvestris | reverse complement strand
GCTCAGGTACCCTGAATATCATTGTAGTAATGATTTCTGCAGTCTTTTTTTATTAGACTTGTATTTTTATTTTTTTTATAGTTCCTACACTGGTTTGGTGATTGATTGTTTTGGTCCGTTTGTTTTTAGTTCACTAAAATCTTAACAGAACAGACAAAAACTAACAGAGAGATGCTATTTCAGAAGTTAGTATTAGCTGCATAAGGGAACTGTAGCAGAACCAGACTATGGAACATTTAAGGGTATCCTCTATGTGGTTACTTAGGAATCCATAATATTTTGATTGCAGCAGTAATTCTCTTGCGAGTATATAGACAATATAAACCTTTTTGCCAGCTTATTTTCACGTAATGAAGAACAACAACTAGGTTTTGTGGCTTTTCTTGGCTGCTTTTTTTTTGTTTTCCAAAGAAGTGTGTAGACAGTGAGTTGCAAAAATTACTAATATGCGGTAGAAGTACCTCATGGAGAGAGTAAAAAGAGGCATTTAAAAAGGAAGAGAAGGTATTTTCTTGGAAGACATCTGTTCAAATCTTCTTAATATGGAAAAATGGTCCAGAAAACTGGACTGTGTGTGGTGTGGTTTTGTTTTGAAAAAAGGTAACGTTTTAGAAAAGAGATCCCTCAACAAAGGTCGCATGGTATTTACGTGGTAAATAAAAGCTTTCTTAAGCTCTTAAAATACTGAAAATAGTTCTTCGAGCTCTGTGTGTACATGCACAGGGCGTGCACGCACTGTGTCTGTCGTGACACTTGACCATGCTTGCGAAACAACCAACAACAGATGGTAGCTCTGTAGAGAGTTTATTGCTGCAGGGATGACAGTACGCGCAGGAACTCTGAACTTTGACTTCGTGTAAGTACTGCTGTTAGAGGGGCCCCTTCTCCC
This sequence comes from Buceros rhinoceros silvestris, assembly GCF_000710305.1. Classification (NCBI taxonomy): domain Eukaryota; kingdom Metazoa; phylum Chordata; class Aves; order Bucerotiformes; family Bucerotidae; genus Buceros; species Buceros rhinoceros. The sequence goes on along the minus strand of NW_010408858.1, from coordinate 28,198 downwards.
TTCACCGGTACAGCTCTGTGTGTGTATGATGCCATTTCAACTTGGGTTCTCTCTTTCTCTAATAAGAGTGCAGTTACATAAATCTTGTTGTAAAACTTGGTCGGTGTCAATGGGCTGATGCACAACTGCCTTGCAGTGTAGAGTGGAAGTTGTAGTAAGTGTCTATAAACGGTTTAGAGCATCCATGTTTAAAACGTACTACAGTAAATACTGGCCTCTGCTCATTCCACTGTAATTTTAAAACTACAGTAATTCAGATCAAGATGTGTACGTTTTCATTAGTTCTATTTTTACATCGGAAGTTATAGCTGGCCCTTAATAGTAATTAAAAATTATTTAGTTTTCTCAACTCATAAAATACAAAGCAGCCCATATTTGGACATTACAGATATTTCTGAGAAATGCTTTGGTGTATAACTTAAAAAATAAGAGCTAATTAGGTAACTTCTTAGTGGCTATTTTCAAGTTTTCGTGCTGGCAGGCATGGAAGTTTTAAACAACTGGGTTTTGTTTTTTTCCAGAGCAATTGTGTGGCTACAGAACAGACGTGAAGCCACTGTCGAACGGACAAGAACCACGAGCACAGTGCGACGTGATGATCCAGGAGAATTCAGAGTTGGACGCCTCAAACATGAGAGAGTGAAAGTTCCGCGAGGTGAATCCTTGATGGAATGGGCAGAAAATGTCATGCAGATTCATGCAGACAGAAAATCTGTTCTAGAGGTAAAGCCTATCTGCCTAGCAGAGCGAGGTTAGATAGCTGTTTCTGGTGTACTGGCCGGGATATTGAATATCCCGTTCCATAACCAACACTGAACATGGCGCTAGGATTTTCCTTTATTATTAATGTGCCTTATGTTTTTCTAGGTTGAGTTTTTAGGGGAGGAAGGAACAGGCCTGGGTCCTACCTTGGAATTCTACGCATTGGTGGCAGCAGAATTCCAGAGGACAGATTTGGGAGCTTGGCTTTGTGATGATGATTTTCCAGATGATGAGTCTCGTCAGGTATATTTGAATTTGCATTTTAAACTAAGTACTTGTTTAAGGGAAACACAAGCCACATATCCAGGAAGGGAAGAACACATGGTCAGTGAGCAGCCACTCATCAGGGTCAAGAAGGACTGCTCTGCTCCACAGTTTGCTTTCTTATCCATCCTCTTTTTAGCAGAGGAGTATAGTAAATTAAACAGCAAAGATACAGACTTAAATTCACCTTTAATGATGTCACCTTCTTTTGTGTGTCTCTTAAATCAGGTTGATATTGGTGGTGGATTGAAACCGCCTGGCTACTACGTACAGAGATCCTGTGGACTCTTCACAGCGCCATTTCCACAAGATAGTGATGAACTTGAAAGAATAACCAAACTCTTTCATTTCCTTGGAATTTTCTTGGCTAAATGCATTCAGGACAATAGACTTGTGGATTTACCCATTTCTAAGCCTTTTTTTAAACTCATGTGTATGGGGGATATTAAAAGTAACATGAGTAAGTTGATATATGAATCTCGGGGTGACAGAGACTTGCACTGTACTGAAAGTCAGTCGGAGGCTTCAACAGAAGAAGGGCATGACTCCTTGTCAGTAGGAAGTCTGGAAGAAGACTCCAAATCAGAATTTATTCTTGATCCACCAAAACCTAAACCGCCTGCCTGGTTTAATGGAATTTTAACATGGGAAGACTTTGAATTAGTAAATCCACACAGAGCTAGGTTTCTAAAAGAAATTAAGGACCTTGCAATTAAAAGGCGTCAGATATTAAGCAACAAAAGTCTGTCAGAAGATGAAAAGAACACAAAACTACAGGAATTAATGCTGAAGAATCCATCGGGTTCGGGGCCTCCACTCAGCATAGAGGATTTGGGGTAAGCTTTCCTGTTAATCTATATATATATATGGAAACAGTGTTGTGTTAGAGACAAATGTCAACGCCTGTAATTAAAAATCAAGATTTCTTCTTTTAAATAGTATCGTTGCAAGGGGGAATCATGGGAGATGCAGCAAGATCCAGTTTGCCATCTGTAGCTATATTCTTGTTCCTTAGTTTGAGGATTTTCTCTTCTCACTTTCTGTTACCTAATGTTTAAACTTTAATGTGGCTGCACTGCGGTGCTGCGTGACTCTTCAGAAACACAAGCATACTTGTGAAGACCTTTAGAAAAGGTTGAATCGGTAATTTCTTTGCTATGAGGACTCAACTTAATGAGGTTTTTTGGGGGGCTCTTAAAGAGGACAGATTGAGATTGGAGATGGTGCTAATAGAGACGCAGTGCGGCGTTTGAATCCCCGTTAAACAGAACATGCGCTAACATTTAGCGAATGCCGAAGGCTAACGGTGCTCATACCAGGGTATGCTTGTGTCAGGATGGCATCTTCAGGAGTTCTGGATCATTTCTTTTGAAACAACAAAAATGGAAGTTCATCTACCACTAATATCATGGGTTGTTTGTTCAAGTCGTGTGGTGCCACCAGGCTGCACAGCCAGGGTTAGGAGTTGCTTATGGCCTTGCGGGCTTTACCATGGCTTGTTAGAGAGAGGAAGTGAGCGGCTCCGCCCTGGGGCCAAACTGCCCGGTGCGTGGAGTGGCTCTAACTTAGTGCTGGAGGTTACTGTAAAGGATTTTTGGAGTTTGTGAACTAAGTTAAACAGTTTGGCCGGTTTTGAAGCTGATAACTTAAAAGACACCAAACTCTGGCAGTCATTTTCAATCATTGTCAAATCCGTAGAGAGAGATAGTGGCTGAGTACAGGCGTGCGCATCGTGTAGATCTGAAACGTGCTCTGCACTGTGGTACCGCTGTTCATGTATACACACAGTGATCTGCAAGCAGCGGTTTGAAATGTAGTGAGGCGCTTTTGGGCGCACGGGGTGCGGCTCATGCCTCTGTATTTGCACGGGCAGTAGCAGGCTTGTTTGCGGTTAGTAACTCTCTTTGTCTTTTGAAGTCTAAATTTCCAGTTTTGCCCATCATCCAAAGTATATGGGTTTACAGCGGTGGACCTCAAGCCAGGTGGTGAAGATGAGGTAAGGAACCAACCTACCTTTACGGTTTAAACAGCAGTTAAATAGTTACTGTCTCAGCAGTAGCTCCAAAGCAGAGCGCGTCCTGACAGTGATTATCTGTTGTCTTTGCAGACTGTTACAATGGATAACGCAGAGGAATATGTAGATCTCATGTTTGACTTCTGCATGCACACTGGCATCCAGAAACAGATGGAGGCCTTCAGAGGTAACGTTAAACATGGCAGAATATATCAGCAATTAGGTGGACAAATTGGTGTTCGGGCTGTGTTGGTTTAAAGTGGTGGCAAACCCAAACTTTTTGTAAATTAATGCAATAGACACTAATTTTGTAACACCTTTGCATGGGTTTTGCCATTTTTGATCACGAAGAGGTTCCATTTACCTTTAACAAAGAAACTGTTGATTGGTTCTGGTTTGATTAAAATATAATTGAAGTGCTGATATTATTTAATAAACATTTTTTGACTTACGTTTGTTCTTGTAAATTAAAGATGGCTTCAATAGAGTCTTTCCAATGGAGAAGCTGAGTTCCTTCAGCCATGAAGAAGTTCAGATGATACTTTGTGGAAATCAGTCACCTTCTTGGGCAGCTGAGGATATCATCAACTACACTGAACCCAAACTGGGATATACGCGAGATAGGTACTTACATTCTGAGAGATGTTAAATAGCATCTGGAAGATATGTTAAGTGACAAAATGTCCAGAACGTTCATTAGATGAAGACACCAAATTGGATGGGACTTGTGCTGAAGAGCAAGTGATTGTCTAAAACTGCGTGAAATTACCATTTATGTTATAACAGGCAGGTTAGAAGGTACTGGGTGGTTTTGTGATGAGAGAGGATAAAAAATTATAGTAAAACGTGAACAGCTGGTGGAGATATAACAGCTGGTGGAGATATAACAGCAGGTAACTACACAGGTGATTAACCAGCATGTTAGAGTCTTCACTTACATCTTTGGTGGTTATCGTCTCTGTTCAGTTGAGCTGTAGTGGTCACTTGACCCTTATTTTTAATTTATTTTCAAGCGTATTTAAAAATGTACGATGGAGGAAGCAAATAGACTGGTGATTGGCTGTTGGGGTGGTCTCCATGCTTTGGGTAGTTTGGGTTTTCTGGCTGCTTGTCGTGTTTGGTAGCAATAATGTACAGATGACTTCTGGAATGGTGTAAGCGTGAGCCTGCTGAGGGATCCTGACCAGTCGGAGGTGCTGTGTGGATCAGTTCTTCTCTTGACTCTGCCCAGCACGCAGAGGTGCAGCTGAGATTCCAGTGCCTGAGACCCGAGGGCGTGTTGCAGCAGGCCCTGCTTTCTTCCTGCCCTGTCCTCCCTCTCGCTCCCTGACTGGTCTGGTGAAAGCAGTGGTATCTGGGCTGTCCCTTGAAGATCTGTTGTAATCTGTTATATTTTTCCTGTTTCTTTTGCATGAGGCTCTTTAACAGGATAGAAATACGTAAATTGAAGTGGCTTTATACTGTGCAAGTGGGACAGAAGTCCTAAGATCACAGTTAGTTGGATTCTTCTCATAGAATAGGTTTGAGCTCTGTCTATTTCTCTATCTAATCATACACAGGAGACTCAACCCAGGACTACCTACATTTTTCTATGTAACACTCAGCAAGGATATTGAAGAACTATTTTTATGGGGTTTTGATGTTTTAGTCTTAATACTGAAAAGGCACTGGAATCTTACAGTGACTGCTTAGCTGTGACTAAAGATTGTGACTGTACTGTCTTAAGGGACATTAA
>NW_010408858.1:10518-23334 GCF_000710305.1 Buceros rhinoceros silvestris | reverse complement strand
AACCGCTCTCTTGTAAAGTTATCGTAACTGATTATTTCAATGTATTTTAAGCCCTGGATTCCTTCGATTTGTGCGAGTCCTGTGTGGTATGTCTTCGGACGAAAGGAAGGCTTTCCTCCAGTTCACCACCGGTTGTTCAACACTCCCACCGGGAGGACTGGCGAACCTACATCCCCGGCTCACTGTTGTTCGCAAGGTAGTGGCTGCTGCAGCTTGCCCTTCAAACTGCTGTTTTGGCTTTCAAATGTAATCGCTGCTGCATTAAGAAATAACGCTGCTTTTTTTTAATTTTTTTTTTTATTCTAATAAGCTTTCATACCAACCTGTGTTTCAGGTCTGTTCTCTGACTTCATATTTGAATATGAAAACTAACGTGCATATAAAGTAAATGCCTTTCTCAGTTGGTCTGTAGCTTTCCTGATTCTTCTGTTTCTTGACAGCTGGTGTATGTGTGCGGTAAATGCCACGAATTAGAGGATGCACAGCTTCTACCATCCATATCAAGTGCTGTGAAACACCTGCAGTAAAAAATGTTCTTTTTTTTCCTCAGGTCGATGCGACAGATGCAAGTTACCCCTCTGTGAATACATGTGTGCATTACCTCAAGCTGCCGGAGTATTCTTCTGAGGAGATAATGAGAGAGCGTCTGCTGGCTGCTACGATGGAGAAAGGCTTCCACCTCAACTGAGCTGCTGGCTGCAGTACGGGACACGAGGAAGTTTTTTGATACTAGCAAAGCCTCTTGTGTTTGTGTGCAAAAACTATGATCTCCACGCTGTGCTCTGATGAGACTTGCCTTTTTTTCACCTGTGAGGCTTTAGGAACATGTGGAATAAGTTTGTTAGCTGCTAATGACCAAGTAAATCCTTGTAACTACACAGCCAGCAAGAAACGGGCACAGGACACTGTGTGATGCTTCAAGGGCTTGCACAACTGGAAATTAAGGTGGTTCTGTCTGACCGGTCCAAAGAACCAATCATCAGATTTTCAGTGTTCACTGACACAAATTTCTAACAGTGTATTTGTGTAAAGTTTGTCATTTAATACCTTGTACACTACAGCTGCCATCACTGATCCCTGTTCTGCTGGCTTTAAGCTAACTGGTCAGAAACTTGCTTCCTTAAAACTTAGAGTTATATGGGCATCTCCAGCTTTTCCTTTTTTAATGGTGCCTGCACTATTGGAGTATTTTAGTGGGTTTTTGCATATAACCATGCACAACCTTTTTTTTTTTCTTTCAAGTGGGAATATATTTTGATTTCTCAAAGGCCCTGCTATAAAGATCAAATCCTTAAGTGTGTTTGTGCAGCTCAGCAGTAAAGCTATTAAAAAACACTGGTTCCTAGTGCAAGGCACACTTAAAGCAAGTTTTACTTTTGGTTGTATTTTCTTTGTATATTATAAACTTTTATTTAACTTGTTGCAGTTTGAACTTCAAAAAAACCATCCAATGTGTAAGCTCAAAAGTAATCATTAAAATGTTTGCAACATATGAAACCGTCTCCCGAATGCTTCCTTAGTACCATGTACGCTGTCACATCTCTGCACGTGTTCTGAACAACGGGCCGCGCTTTTTTCACGTTCAAAAGAGCTGCCTGGCAGTAAGCGAACTCAGGAACTCATCTCTGCTCCAGTCTTCTCCAGAATTACTCAGTGCTTTTCAAGAAGCAGTCTGGCAGGGGTAACCCTGCACGTGGCCGCTTTTGATGCTTCTCAGCGGGCCCGTGTGACCTGAGCTTACAGCTCTCCGTTATACTGCAATAAAAACTGGCTCGGATGATGCAGCTGATTCAGCTTTTCTTGAGCCAAAGTGCCTGTCTTGGTTCCAGCGTGTGGTGAGGTGTTTATTGGCTAACGCTGAGATAAAGCCAGATGCCAACACATCTTTAAAGATATTTAAGTATTCGATACCAGAAAAGAAACTACTTTAGTTGCATTTGTGTGCTAAGTTTTGTTCTGTGCCAGTTCTGTTTGCTAACAGCCTTTTCTTGGACCGCTCTGAGGAGGGCTTGACAAAAGATTCTGCCTCACATGTATAAATCAGGTTGATGGCAGTTTTCTTTTCGTAGCATTATTCATGAGTTTCCACATAGGCAACACCTTTGAAATTTTCCCAAATGCAAAATTGATGGGGAATTTCCACCCCCACCTGTCCCCTCCTGTGTCACATCTGCTCCAGATCCAGTGTCAGCTTGTTCTGCTGAATGTGTTACTGTTCTAAAACTGTGTGGACTGTGTTCCCACATACCGCTTCACCCTCTGCTCCTCAGGCCCTGGTTTCTAGGTGCAATTCAGATGTGACCGTTACGTGCTTTCACACGTAAAGCTTGCACAGCACGAACTCTTATGCTCTTTCAGTATCAAGTTATGCCTGGTGTTGGTGTGGAGGTTAGGAAGGAGGAGCCATATCCCTTAATTCTTGCAAGGTAAGTGGGAGTAAGCTCAGACTGGTAACGCTTCTGTGACTCAGCGTAGCATACAGGTATGAATCGGTGTGTTGTACTCTGAGTAGAAGTTAGTGCAGCTCCACCCCCTACTGGGGGAGGGAGATGTGATTTGGTGCCAAGCTGGTGCTGGGAAACTTGCGTATCTTCTGTTACTCCTCTTTTGTAAGTATTTTCATCATGCTGCATGGATACAACACACAAGAGAAACAGAAATACTCTGGCGCGCCAAAATAGAAACGATTTTTGTGTCCTCTATGAATCCAACATGATAAGAGATAAGCAAACTTGATTTTAATTATCTTTTATTAATGTTGTAATATTTAAGAGCCAAATACTTCTGGTTACAGCTGACACGTTATGCAGGAATACTAACTACTTCTGTACTGCTGTGATTTACACTTCTCTTGTAACCACAACTGACACAGAAGGGGGAGTGAAACGTGCTTTTTGATAGTTTAAAAGGGGTCATAGAAGTTACAGAACTTTAATTTACAGTACACACATAGCAAACTAAAATGAGGTTTGCGCTTAAAGGAAGCACTGAAACTCAGTCTGAATTTTTATTTCCGTATTTTCTGTCTTCCCCCGGCTCTGGCACAATGTTACGTAATTCAAGGCGATACCTAGATGGTCATGTGTAAGTTTCCATTACTTCATCCTCTACCACTTTTAAAAAATGTTGACTCTTCCAGAAAGATTTCTACCGGGTCAATAAAACTGCATCTGAGGCTGAAGGTTCCCTTTATGTTTAGTTGTACCGTCCCATCAGGTACGTAGGGTATAGGAGAAATAGGAAATATTTTCCATCTGATCTGAATATTGCCTTGGTCGGTCTTACGACATCAGGAAACTGCTGTGGTGGTGTCACCAGCTCTTGAACACGCTCCAGCCAGCCTTGCATCCTCCTAGCTTTCCGCCGCTTTGTCAAGCACCAACAGAGGGGCGAGAATTCTGTTCCGGTTTGTTTCCACAATGCAACCGTTTAGCACCATTTCATCCAGAATGATGTGCACTCTGTCCAGATTAAACATGATCTAACGTTTCAAGTTAAGTGTGTTTTGAACAACATGAACATAATTCAGAGAAAATCTTAGGCACCTTAGTCTTTAATCACAGTTAACAAAAATTGGTATTTCTTAATTTATCCTAGTCTATTTGGCTGTTTATTTTAATAGAGCCAGGGAAACAGTTCGACTGACGCAGTTTTTCTGACTGCAGAGATGTCAGAAGTTTGTAGTAGAGAAGTTGAAGCCCAGCAGTATCCCATCCTGGTGGGTTACCACGTAGCAGTAAAAGCAAAAGTGAACTCGGCTGTAGGTGGGTAATTTTACTGTCTCCCTGAGCACCACATATTGCCTGAATATGAAATGTTACCAAGGGATAACAGTCTTGAATGTGAAGATGCAAATATTCTGCATTTCTTCTTAGAAAAGTAATTGTCAGTCAATCCTAAAACGTGGTTCTCATGTTTTCCTTACCAACACTAAGTTGGTGTGGTTGGTACAGTAACTTTGGTGTGAGTCTCGAGCGCCTTCTCTGCCTGTTACATTTTTGATGCCATGGTTTGAGCTCAGGACAACAGCCTGATTTTGCTCTAGTCCTTGTATGTGTGTTAGTGGACTTCTACTCTCATCAGTGGAGTTGCAAGAGCCAGCGTTTTGAAGGCATCAACGTTTTCCTCTGCTCTGCATGATAAAACCGAAGTCTTATTTTTTGGATGTGACTCGGGGGTTTAAGAGGACGGCTCCGTCTCACCAGTTGTTGTGGAGCTAAGCACAGCAGTGAGCCCTGCTGCTTTGCTGAAAAGCAGGAGCATGGCACTGCTTGAACTGTCTGACAACAGCTGGGGAGCCACCTACATATTTGTTCCTCCCAGGGGGTAAGTGCAAGTGCTGGGGAGACAGTGCCTCAAACCACCAGAGCTGCAACAGCGTGAGCTCAGGGAAGTGAACAACCTTCTGTCTGAATTCCAGAAACGGAATTTGAACACTGCATGTCTCCATGCCCATGCACCTGGCTTTGAGAAGGGAATTCCTTCATCTCAGTTAGGTGCCTTATCTTCCCTGCAGTGAGTGGTGAAAGCCAGACACATCAAACACGTCACAGGGTGTCGAGAAGCAGGGCTGAAACCAGTCCTTTGCAAGGCAGAGAGGGATTTTTCTGTGATGCTTTCTCTCAGACTCAGCAGTACAATTCATTACTTCCCTTGGTCTCCTCTAAAATACCACAGAAGAGATGCTGCCTGCCTGGAACCTACAGCGGACAGAGGCTGTGACCTCCCCTCTACCAGATGAAAAGCAACTGTATCCCTGCTCCAGCAAATGCATTCCACGTGACCAGGAGCACAGCACATCCACCCCGGCGTAGTGGGCCCCAAGTAACTTTACTACTAGTTACAGTTATGCGAGGAAGAGAAACTATAGCTGTCAAAAAGATCTTGGGCTGTCCATGGTTCATCAGATAACTTCTAATTTGCTGGCCTAAACTTAGAATTAAATTAGGTGGCTAAGTTGTATTTTACATATTGGATTTCTTCCTGAGTCTGAGCATGGGACTAAATTGCTTTTAAAAACCAGACTCGTGCCTTTCTGTACTGAGGAGCGGTACTGTCCTGAGAACAGTCACTGTTTCTGTAGTTCCAGAGCCAAAGGTAGTTGTTGTCTTTCATCCACCAAGCAAAATAAAAGTTTCCCCCTACGGTACACTTCTCGGGTAAATCAGTCTTCACATAACTATTCAAATCCGAGATGTCAGGATTTCTTCAGTCCAGCAATGTGACAATTTTTAGGAAGACAGTTCTGCTGCTGCTTAGTTCACCTCTGGCACTGCTCTAACAGATAACATTCCATTCAAGTTTCAACAAGAGGCAAAGCCAACTCCTCCTGGCTTGTAATTTTTACGCTCCACCACTGATTCACAGTGCTCCAGTTCCCACAGTGGAACGGGCACTGACGTCTCACCAGGCTTCCCTCTTCCTTTGAGAGTCCTAAGGATCTAAACTCCCAAAGTCTGGATCAACCACGATCAGTGATGATGCAGCAACTTGTGACTCCCACCTTATTTTTCTGCATCACCTTGTTTAAGAAAACATATGAAATGCCCTTAGCACATTTTTTTCCCCTGCTGCATTTCCTAAAGCGCTGATACCATGTCAAAGGAAAACTGCACCCACAGTGCAAAGTACCTTCCTGCTGTTCCACTCAACCCAGATATGGTTAAATAAGACATCAACTCCCCTGCAGGGCCACGGCAGGTTACTTCAGAACTGGCCTGCTCCAGTTTCTGTCCATCCGTCACCCTCACAGTCATCATTCCAGAACCAGGGATCCACCTGCAGTTTGAATGGGGACACTTAAACCATTCTGGAAAGATCCACCATCGTGATTTTTGAAGGTCCCAAGGCATTCTTCGCTCTCCGCCCTCACCCTAACGTTCTGGCTTCCCTTCACCACACTGTTCTTGGCAAACAGCCAGACTGCACACACTGAAACCTTTCCCCGAAGTCTCATGACTGTAGGGTTACCTCTCATCACCCACCTACTCATCGTTCGTGTCCACGCACCCTGCCCACGAGGGTTACGTGTCTCTGACCCTCACCAAGGCACATGCTCCCCACCTGCTGCGTGTTGGGCAAGTGACCCCAAATTTCAGGGTTCAAAGCCCTGAAGTCATAGGTCCACACCCAGCCGCAAGGCAGCAAAGCAAACCGGTCTGAGCAACTGGCAGCAGGAAAAAGCTGCACTCGGTGTGTGCCCCACCGTGTGCTCCACCCAGGGCTGTCATCTGTGGTCCTGATTCCAGTAACAATCCTGGCTGCCACAAAAGAGGATTAAGGGACTTTCACTACATCCGTGCGGAGGCTACCAGGAACTTTTAAAACAAGTGTGCGGAAGAAAACATCTATTAATCTCTGCGTGTGTAGACAAAAGCCTGTAATAAAAGTTTTCAGAGCACCCAGCCGGGAAATACTCTCAGCAAGCCGGAAGCCTAGGCAAGAGGTGAGCCTTGGCTCACAGCTCGCAGCCAGGGCTGCTGTGGCTGCGTACGCGGCGGGAGAAATACAGGCACCTACTACAGCTGGTACGTCAGTGTTGTGCTGGCTTTTGGTAGCTTAAGAGCTGCTCTTATGTGAGACATTAGTGGTACCTTCTACTGTCACAAGGCTGGTTTATGGCACATACATACATGAGAGGAGGTAAATGTGACACAGTCTTGTGTCTCCTTCCTTCCCCAAAACATTACATAGGCAGAGAGTTAAGTGGGGGACAGGGGAAGGCACATTTAGTACTTGCACCTGATTGATGATAACTAACTAACTTCTTCATATAGAGACATTTTAAGAGACTTCAGGCTTTGAGAGGCATGTAATCAAGGGTGCGTCCAGACTTTGGATGATAAAGTGCAGCCAACACCTCGTGATCAGGGAACACACCCAGGAGCACAAACAAAAGCTTTGTCAATTACAGCACAGGTACTCACTGGCAGATGGTTTGCTGCTGCATACACAGCGTTACAGAAGTTCGGTTTCCACCCTCGGACGTTCATCTTCAACTACAGATTACTTGGAGTTGCTTCTTTTTTGTAATCTAGAGTCACGCAGTCTGACTTTATCTTTGCTAACAGCAAACAGCCTAGCTAATGGCGGGGGGGGTGTGTTCAGAAAGCTGTTTAATGCTTTCTGACCATCTCCTCCTCAATGACGTTGACATTAAATAGGAGACAAATGGTGCCTTGAAGTTCTGTGATATTCTAGAGCAGCAGTTTTAAGCTAATCCTTACAGGCTTCCATTTCATCCACTTATTTCACAGTACAAATCGACGCACATCCTTATAAACTCTTGGAATACATTCTTCATTCCATTTTCTTACTACTTAAATGCACTGTGTTCTAAAAGAACACGGGGCACTGTCGAATCCAGTTGATTCGCGGGAAGCATTCCCTGTATCAAAGCTTCTTATCTATCCTAGGAGCAGCAGCAGCTAGCTGCAAAGGAATGTAAGGGGGTTTTTTTTGGATCAAGACAACATTCTTCAAATGTTTGATGCTAAAGCACCCTGTCTTCCCCCTCCCCTCCCACAAGGGGAACATAAGTATCTGTTTCTTCTTCTAAAAATGTGTCTTCAAGGAAGCTTTCCCTCACCAGTTCAAGCAATAGAAAAGTCAACTTTTTGTTACTTTAGAAACTCTCAGGCTTCCTGGCGTATCGTTCTCTACAAAGCTACTGTGGCGACACTTGCGTTTTTATAGAAGTAGCTGCTACACCGGTCAAACGGGACTTTCAGAGCTACAGAAAATCCCTCGCTTACTTCAGACACAGAAGCGAGGGTCACCCAGTGCCATTAACATACAAGGAAGCAACACCCCTACAACAGCTTCAGGACACCTTAAAAACAAACCAAACAACTGCAGAAATGTTGTAAGCCTGTGACTGACTCAGAATGCAAGTGGACATCGTATCATGGCTAAAGGCTTTACGGTTCACACGTAAAATCTTCTGTAAAAAACGTGGCTGCTCTAAGGCTAGTCACTTAACTGGCTAGTCACTGCTCCGTGTTCACCTTTGCAGTACGTGCGATGTGACTTTAGAGCTGTTCATGCGTTGTTTAGCATCACACACACCCCATATGTCATACAGGCAGAATTCAGACTGGGCCCAGTCTGCCTTGTGCCCTCCCTGACAGCTGACTCCCGACGGGATGCCAGCTATGATGCGGGTGCCCTGCGTGAGTTTGGGGGTTTGGCCCCAAACGGAGGCTGGAGTCCCGCACTAGCAGGAGCTGCGTTGCCAGGAACGCTGGGGCAACGCACTGTGGCTGGGGAATCGCTAAGAATCTGCACACGTGCTGCAGCCTCAGCATGGGCTCCAGGAACAGTTCAGTTGTGTGATGGTCCCAGACCCATAGCTGGGGTTTGCTCGGTGCCCGGGTGAGGAGCCATTAATGATTGTGATCTGTTCTTCATGGCTTTTGAGTTCATGCAATTTCCTACTATTTTTTTCATGTTAGCAAACACTACTTTCCATATAGAATAGCCACTATCACTTTTGAAATAAACTTCCTATGGGTCTGTACACAAAAAAAACCAGCGCAGAGACAGGAAACCGTGACAGTCTCCCGCCAGATACTCTGTATGGAAAGATTCTGTAAATACTCCTCCGTGTTCACCGTTACAGGCCTTCAGACAGCACTTCCTCCATCAGGTATTTTGCATCCAAGCTAAGCGTACTGAATAGAAGAGCTAGCATCAAGAATGTTTGGCAAGGAAATGGTTTCATCCCAGGTGGGGATATTATTTCACACACTACAAAAGGTGTGTGGACGGATTATGGCTTGCACTGCATTAACATCTAAGGCACTTGTAGTCCAGATCTTGTATTGTTTTTCTGGGCCTGCTATTCAGGCTGTTGTCAAAAATAAATACAATCCTGAACAACCCACTTCATCACCTCTGCTTTATGTTTAACGTGGAGGGTATCTCATTTCAGCTATCTTAGGTATACTCTCAATTTATGGAAAGCTCTTCTTCCTCAATGGGAGAATTATTTTTTACGTATATTTAAAAATTGTTCCTGAAATGTATAATGTAGAAAATTTCTGAATGGAAAAATTATGTACATCATTCCTATGTCACACGTGTTGAGGGCAGATAGCAGACACGAGCTTCTCCAGCATTACTCCCGGTACTATCAAATGAGAGAGTAATGCACGCTCGTATTTTCCAAATGCTTATATTCACACCCTCATGCAGCTGAGACCAACGTAGAAGGTGAATTTCTACAGGACTCATTCAGACACCGTTGCGTACCTGTTGCAAACAATATATAATGCAGCAACTTCTCTAGGCTACGCAGAGCAGCACCGTAGGCAGAAGCTGGCTGGGTGTGCAGCAGCCTTTCTCAGCTGCTAGACGGGCTACTGGTGGTCACCGTCTGTGTACAGGAAATTCCTTGGTATGAAAACAATGACCAGAGGCAGACAGAATTTAGAACCATCAGTACTCCAGTCTAAGATAAGAAGAACCAGGGAATGGCAGACCCAAAGCACACGGTGCGGAAACACAGGGGACTCTTTTTCTGGGCCAGGTCAGTCTCTAACTCAACAAAGCTCATACACAACCCGCATAGCTCGAATCCTTAACTATAATAACTGAATACAAAAAAAATCTAGTTCTACAATCACTCTGAAGAGACCTTCAGAGTCCCTTCACGCTGAAGTGTGATTGTTGCTCTTTTATAATGTAAGTGAATTTACAAGTGTTCCATTGCTCCCACAGCATTTTGTGAATTTCAGGGAGGAAATACAGACAGTATAGGTACACTCACATGTACACTTCAGCCAGTGAGACAGAGTTCAGCATGTACCAAGCGTTAAAAAATTTACACAAATTAAATTAATTATTTCCTTTTGGTTTTTTTCAGTAAAGAACTAAAAACAATTACAAGAAAAACTGCAGTTTTTCCATGTTCTTCACAAGTACTAATTCTCAAATGAGGTAAAGAAACTAAAGCACTTTACCGTAATCAATTCCACGGTGGTAACCGTATTTCAGGTGTGTAACTGAAACTCTCTGTACCAGTAGATCTGCATTTAACCAACAACAAACACGGGCCTGAGGATTGCTGGACTAGAGAGAGCAGGCAGTGCGACAGGAAGAACTGAGGAGAAAGACTCCTTGCACTGCATTCTCCTGATTTTATTTTCTTTGAATTTAGTTTTGTATTTTTTTCAGCACTATTTGTGTTTAATTGGTCAGGATTGATATTCTAGTATTGGCTTGTATTTGGGTTTAGTTATTTTTTTTAAGTATTTTTTTGCCAATACCTGCAAATCATACACATGAAAATACTGTGTAAGGGCAGGGGGGAAAGAAAAAGGTATCTGTGGCAATACTTGGTTTCCTGAATTTCCTCTTCCCGGGCCTTGCTCTCTGCCCATTCATACAGAAAGTAAAACTCCTTTGAACTTCCATGAAGCCAGATCAGAGCACAAACGTAACCTTACAATGATGCTACTGCTATCTGGCTCAAGACGCAGCTGTAACATTCCATTCTTGTACTGCTGTCATTTTGATATCTATCTTATTGACAACTTAACGGAAAATAGTAAAACCCTGAAGTAACAGTTAGGCCTGGAAGTTCCCCCAGGAAGATGACTTTACATGTCTAGGTGTTAACGGTACCTAGTTGTCTCCCAGGCTTGTCTTACCGACTGAGGATTTAAACAGGTGACCCTCATGAACATCAGCCACGCTCTCAGAAAGGTGCCAAAATGGTGCTACTTACAGTAAGAGGCAAATCTGCGGAACCTCTGCATTGTTTTGACTGTTTGACAGTCAGTGCTGTGAAGACAGTATGAACAGGAACACACGCCCCAAAAAGACAGACAAATGGATTTCTGATACTGAAAAGGATACATCTAATTCGCTCTGCAAGGAAAACAGATAGACAACCATTAGTTACCGTTTGGTCTCTCATCTCATAGTCACTAAACACTACCCATCCCTTGAGAGGATAAAGAGAGTCTGCAAAATAATGATAGAAGAGTTTAGGGTGATTGATTCAGGTTTCAGTACCGTACAGTTACGTGCTCTTTTCCGCAGTGCTGCTTTGCCTTTGATGTGTTACCTGCCTCCGTAACAAAAACCAATGCTCTGGAATTTTTACTTAGAAAAACCCACAGAGGTCACCCACAAGGAACAACCTGAATCCACGCAGTGCCATGTGAACGAGCGGGTGGAAAACCAGCACCTCTAATCATGGCAACTCCAACCCTGTATTCTCCCTCCTCCTGCAAAAACAGGTTACTAATGCCAAGTTTACCATTTATATAAAAACCCAGTTTAAAATGCTGCTGCAGACCTTTTCCAGACACTGTACGGCTGTGGTAGCCATGGCTGGGTGTATCAGGAGAAGGAAGCCAAGTCCAAGCTTTGGACCCTTAGCACGCTAACTATTCTCCAGCCCCAGCAACACAACTCTTCACATAGTTATTTCCCTTCTAGTCTTGGCCTGGATTTATCCAAAGCAGTTTTATTTGCTTAACCCAAAGCCGGAGTTAGAAGCCCTTGTGGTCTTTCTGCAGTCAACAGAGGAGATAGCTATCTTCAACAGTTGACCTGGCACACTTGAGGCATGACTCACTTTCTCGAGATACTCATCAGCCTCCAAAGCCAGTAATGGGATCTCAGGATGACCAAACTTCTAACTTAGGTGCCTCAGTTAAAAGTCTAAATTTAGAAACACTTAACCACAGCCTCAGCAGTTTAGATCTTGCACAGTTGAGGTGAAGCTTCCCCAGTCTCTGCTGAAAGAGGGAATCTTTATCTGCTACCAAGGGAATTTAGTTTGCTAACATTGCTTCCATTCACAGTCCAACCCTGGTTTGGGGCAGAGTTCCCACTGGTAAAACTGCTACTGCTTCCATGGTCTAACGGTGTTCTAAACTGGACTAGTTTTAGTCTAAGTCTACAGTCCTCCGCTCAGTGACTCTGCCATGCTTCAATTAGAGATTTTTTTTTTCATCCATCACAAAAATTGTATTTTAAGAGCATGATCAGCTTAAGCTTCCTCACGATTAAAAAGTAGCTGTAAAAATTGGAATAGGTATTGTGAACAGCGAGCAGAGTTTTCCCTGGGTAGCCATATAAAAGTGAAGGGGACCCAGAATTACATCTCACAAGCAATTCTGAAAGCTTTCCTCCTAATTCTTTAATATTTTTTCTGATATCTGAATTCAAGCTCTGTAAACTCTATTAGATAAAAATAGAGTATGTGAGAATGTTTAAAGCTTACAAGCCTAAAAATAATAGATGACAAAATGTCCTTCTTAGAACAGGACAGATGTTCTTTCCTTTCCCAGAGTTCTGTCTCAGTTGTCATCATCATAATTTGGGATCCTGCTAAAATTCTGCAAATCCTAAACATTAATCCATAACAGTACAGACTTAGAGTTTCTTGCTTTGTGGCTCCTGCCAGAAACCCCAGCTAGAATTATAGCCCTCTTCTTCACTGCTCTGCCATTTATCATGTGATATGCTATTAAAAATAGAACCACGGAATGGCATGAGATTTCTTTAACCACTCCCCCCGCCCCCCGCCTCGGTTCCCCTAGTTTCAATCTTGAAATGCTATGGAAAATATGTACAAAAAACTCTGGTATGATGAATTCAGCACATTTCTGACAACTGTCAGTGGTGTGTTATATACAGGGTCAAGGAATTATATGTACAACATTTATATGTATAAAAACTACATCTATTCTTGCCCTGTCTCAAGTGAAGAAAATAAAACTTGAGAAGTGGTTGGCCCATATTAGCTCAATTTGATAAATAAGATGTGATTAAATTTTCTCCTGACTTCCTGCTAGGCAC
>NW_010408858.1:0-10389 GCF_000710305.1 Buceros rhinoceros silvestris | reverse complement strand
AGGATCAAATTCCATTCCTGGTTATCACTGCTTAGGTTAGGACTGCAACCAGAACAATTTTAAGAGCCAAATTCTGAACTCAGTACAGCCAGAGTGTGATATACTCAGTACCAGCAGTTTCGACAGGCTGGTGGGACGGTAGTTGAGATAATAGCCTCAGACATTTGCCAGGCATCTAAATAGTGAAGGGTGCAGGGGACTTTTTCAAGCACGTCCTTGTGTTCACAGCGGAGTTCTGTCATGTCTGCAGTGGTACTCAGGACTGGGACACCAGTTACAGACCCGGCACGCTGATCTCCGACGTAACACCCTCAAGCACGCGGACTACAGAGGAACCTCTATCCGGTTCTCTTTTCTGAGAGGGATACCCATGACATCTCAGCATAGATAAACTTGACGTTGTGCTGACATATGATTTCAGGCAAATTTGTTAATAACAGGATTATTACAAACCCCATATTAAATAACACACGTTCCAACCAGAATTATAATTTCAAATTTTGTAGAAAGAAGCAAACAAAAAAATCCCCCACCAAAAGGAGCAGTGTCATGTGAACTGGAGCTGCGCCTGATGCTGAGCCCTTAACGAAATGACTACCTATGTAACAGCTGTTTCATCAGATATCCACCGGTGCGTGACAACAGTACGGGCAGCACTAGCACAGACTGGTTTTCGGGGTTTCATTTGCTCCACCCTCTGATCTTGTTCAGTGACAGTAATGTCAGCTCCCTGCTTAATGCTTACACCATCTTCAACGAATGAAGTTCATTCGGGGGATGTAATGCTAGGAACCGCAAAAAAGAACTGTAAAAAAACCTCTTTATTTCTTTAAAATTTCTTTAAAAAGTGCCAGTGGCTAATTTAAGGGTGGATGACCCCAAGAAACCCCTGAGTATAAGCATTTAAAAACATGCTTTTCTAACAGAAGTATTTCTGGTATTCTTTGTCCGATGATTTATAACCCACATATACTTCTACTTCTCTGAAAAAAATCAACTAATACTGCTTTTTTTTCTTCCCCTCCTTTTTTTTTTTTTACAGTAGTAATATTCATGCTAAAGTATGCAAAATTCTAAACGAATATGAAAAAAATTTCTCCTGTATTCCTTGAAATAACTTCTATACTAAAGCTTTGAAAGAGAAAAAATATTTCTTAATAGACTTGAGGTCTCACTCACCACTCTGCTGAAGTATTTGTCCAAAACTTCCACAAAATTATGAATTAGTTCATATACTGCCATCTCATTCTGAAATTAAATTAAAACCAAGTGAATATTAAATGAATAGCTAGAAAAATGGAATAGCATTCTTCACGTTATTTCAGTTTGTGGTGTATGAAAAGCTGCTGGAACTGGAGTAAAGCGGAGAAGCTCAGGTCACCACAGCGAGAAGAGGTGTGGTTACCCCGCGGAGGTACCGGGAGCAGGGGAGCGCTCAGGAGCAGACGCTCCAGGCCAGCCTCACAAGTAAGACCGCGGTACCCAACGGCTTTGTCTGGCCTGGACTGCTGGCTTCCCGCTGCCCGCTTTGTTCCACCACCCCCCAGCAGGTACAGAGGTACAGGTAAGCTGGCCGTGCCCACCCGTGCTGAAGGCACGCTGGCCAGCAGCAGCACGGAGCCAGCCACGCTGCAGTGCTAGAGACGGGTGATTTTTGTAGTGAAGCCGAAAGAATTTGCCTGGAATTGCGTGCTGTTATAACCCTGGCCTGAAGACCCTGCGGCAGTCAGCAGCTACCTTGCACACCTAACACCCCGTTAAGGTCCCCAGTAGGAAGTTTTGAATTAATTTCTGAGAATTGGGAATCAGTGTAAATGCTAAAGCCTTGCAGGCTCAGCCTGAATGCATGAAATAACAATGTCACTTTTCAGATACCTTCTTTTTTTTTGAAAATGCAATAAATTGGCATCTTTCTAGCTGACAGTGTGGGAATTTTTTCTTTGGCTAAGGAGCCTATAAACAGTGGGCAGTTGGGAAGTCACCACAGATGAGACAGCTGATCTGGCTTAATGCTGACATTTGTTGAAAAACCCCACCCACATGAATTTCTGTTTAATCAAACATAAATTTAGAAAGGAGAATCAGGCTCAGGAAGAATCAGGAAGACTGCCTCATGATCACAGTTCAGTCTACTGCTATAGTCTGCAGTCAAACATACCACATTTTCTGTTCCTTTTATCTCACAGAAATAAAAGCAGGCAGGTTTTTTGGTTTGGTTTTTTTTTTTTTCAATGACTGCTCGAGATTCTCTAACTGCTATTGCAAAATTCCATCCTGGAAGAAGACTTGAGCTCTTGCCCATGATAGTTCAGTTCAGGAGGGTATGTAACTTCTTACCTCTGTCTCATTGATTCCGACGACTACGAACAGGGCTGCGTACTGTCGGTACACCAGCTTAAAGTCCTTATACTCAATGAAAGAGCACTAGGCAGAAATAAAACGAGTCAAATGTAGCAGCTGCCGTTTAAGCAGATGGCAGTATTAAGCACAGAGTGCTCAAAGAGCTGAAGCTTTCATGTTCATAAGGCCCACAAAGAACAATGGATTTCCCAAGATCCACCAAATAATTTTGACTTGAAAGACATTTTGCAGAATAAGTATTACACAAAACTTTTCATCTGCCGGCAGAAAACGTGCTACTACTTTTTAAATGGAAAACCAGGAACATACAGAACCGATGTGACTCGCTGGGCAGTCAATACCTCCCCTAAATTCTCATTTGAAGCACTACCAAAAGAGACAGCCTGAAGGTTTTCACGTTTAAAAAATGATCAGTGATTTTATATAAAATACGAGTATTACACTTCCAGACCCAGCAGGGCATTCATGTGTCTTTCACGCCAGGACAGGAGCCAGCAGATGGTGCTGTTATACGCTGCTTTACAGGATGCCTCCTCCCTTTTTCTAAGTCCTTGACATGGCAGCATACCCCGAGTTCTTTCGGAGAAAATTCTGTTTAGAGATGCTCTTGCAAGAGCAGTATGAAGGAGACTAATTTCTTCAGACACTGTCAAGTCTTTGAACTTACTAGTGGAGGAACTGCTATTTTTTCTCAAGTTTTCTAGAATGAAACATGTGAGGACCGCTGCTCAAGGACACACATAGTTAATGAAAAACAACAAAGCTGACTTTGGAACACAGACCAACAAACTCCACTCACAGTCCAAGTCACAGATTTCCTCTCCAATGCAAGTTCATGTGCTCAAAAGTTTTGCTAGGTTTGGTACTTTTCTTAAAGAACCAGTGGCTCAATTGAGCAAGCAATGAAAATCTCAACTTTCATCAAGGAATTTTCCAACTTCTGAGTTTTCTGACTTTGATGCAGAAAGTGTGAACACTTTTTTGGAATAAAAATGCCTCAGAAATTGTGTTTCCGAAAAGCCCTATGTTTTAAATTTTCACGATTTGGAATCCTCTTTGGAACCCTTGGAGCTGCCGGGTCTATCCCTACTAACTTCTGGCAAGGCAGCAGTAATATTTCTCTATTGATCTCTACCAGACAAGCAATAATAGGGTAAAATAAATTCTTCCTGGACTCCTGAGCTTCTTCAAAAAAACAAACAGGAGGAATCTTCATGAAAGTGATACACAAGACCTCAAAATCTCTGTAACCCTCAGGAAAACTTATCTATTCAGTGCAGAATAACAGCTCAGCTGACAGACACCGTAATCTTTTCTTCCTGGGTACAATGAAGTAATGACCTGCAATGGAAACTGATGTGTTTCCAGAATTATTGACACAAAAGATGTGAGGTGTTGATAAAAAAAAATGGCTACAGGAAAACCACAAAACTTACCTGGTCCTTTGAGCGGGAGAGACAGTTTTTGATTACTTCAGCCTCCAGCATTGTCCGTTTATTAATATCTACATGTTCATAATACCTAGAGAGCCTTGTTTGACCTTGTTTGTTTACCATAAGAAAAAATTTTATCATTTCCTTTTTGATGATATCACTGGTAGGTTTGAATATGCAGGAATCAAGGAGAGTATTTCTGTGAGAAAGAAAAGTAGTGTACATAGGAGTTATAAAAGTCTTCCTAAAAGCTAGCCAGCCCAGATCAGCATTATTTAAGACTGAGTTTATTAGCAAACACAGAACATTGGAAAAAAAATCTCTGATCTTTTGCATGCACCCGATGAGTAAAAATCCATCTTTTTCCCCCACACAAATAATCCCAGACTATCTAATAAATAATTGCTTTCACATTATCAGGCAATGTAATTTCTTGGTAGGATTTGAGGAGTTGGGAGGACTGAACAATTACTTCTTCAAAACCGTAAATCTACTCTCCATTTTCTTCCCCCATGCCAACTGATTCGAGAACATTGTCAGAAATTTGCCCAATCCCAAACCATAAAATAAACACGGCTCATAAGAGCAGAATGGGCCTAGATTCTGCACGTAACGTGGGGATTTGATAGGTAGGGAGAAACCTGTTCATATTAATTACTCAATCTCTAAATAAACTTTAATCCACACACCACCACAGAAGTATAGTTGTAGAATATAAATATGCCACATGCAATGCACAATGAAAAGGGTGTTAAAAGAGCCCAGCATCTATCAGAATCTGCTAGCGAAACAACTGAAATCTTCCACATTTTAAAAAGCATGCAAAAAAGAAAAAAAAAAGTAAGCTGCAGATGTAATTTTTTGAAATACAAGTTCTGGGTTATTTTCCTTAATGTCAGACAACAGTCACTGTAATGTTTTCCATATGACTCTCTATTTGGATCACAGATTTATTGGCCCAAATGTTCTTGAGGTTTATGCACTGGAAATACAGCAACTACCACAAAAGCTGTTTCTTTATTCCAGTTATGAAGAGTTGCCCCTTGCCTGGTTGAAATATTCTCTTCTAAGGTCTCACAGCTCCTGTGAGAAAGCCCAAGCTGAAAAAAAGGGATCAGGAATTCATAGAGCAGCACAGTGTGGCTCTGTGCGTAAAACCAGCATACCTCAGTGCAGAACAGCAAACGTACAATCCTCAAAACAGGTCTCTGAGGCAGCAATGCCACAGACGCTTAAACATATGCTGGGGTTTTTACAACAAAGCAAGCTGTATAGCTGCTTCCTCATAGTATTAGCAACTGGAATAAACTGGCTATATACCATTCATGGGTGATACCATCTAAATCCTTCACAACAGGGATACAAAAAAATCCCAATATATTGTACTGCCATTAATTATTGCTTACTCCTTATTCATACTGGTCACTTAATTATTTTCTGAAAGAAAAGCCACATCTATTACCATCACTTGGATCTCAATATAGTGATCTGGTTTTCCTCAGAGTGCTGCGGTTTATTCCATGTACAAAGAAGCTCAGACTTCCTTTCCAAATGCTCCTTCACTAATTCGACTTGATACTGAGAACTTATTTCTGAACTGACACCTCCAGGGAATAGGAGTCCAGGAATAATCCTCAGGACAAGAGAATGTGTTCAGAATTGTGGCAGTCCCAGAGCTTTCTCACCTTTGCAGGGCAGGTGGCGTCTCTTCACGTCTAGAACAGGCACACACTTTTGTTGACTTGCTCCAACAGAAGAGTTGTGGACGATGGTCAGTGCTGCTTGGTGGTGCAGGCAGCTTGTCCTCTGCACCTTGGGATTCTGAACTCACACACGTGGGTCTCTGAGAAAGAATGAACCAGGTAATTCAGACGAAAAAGGCCAGACAGAAATACATGATGGGATCTTCACTGCTGGATGGCAGCTTCGGCTGACATTTATGACTAAATGGGAGAGTCCCATCTACACAATCTTTTCTGCCATCTCTACATCTTTAATATGTGCCTCTTCCCATCCCCACCCCATTCTATTTTGTATTGCTGCTTGAAGTTAAGAGTTGCAATAAGAAGAGATGTCTTAAGTTTGAGACATAAAGAAAGGTAAAACAGTGAGATGACCTAGTCATTTTTTGATACAAACCTTTCAAGAAGAATGAAGGACTCCTCTCATCTCAGAACGAGGCACTCTAGGAAGGGCCAGCCTCACAACCAAAAGAGACCTGATGCTTTCAAGCTACTTAAAAAAGGGTTGTTGTCTGAGAGAAGAACAACCTAAGAAATGCTGCCTATTGTTTCAATGAAACAAAGAGCAAGCTCAGACACTGGACACCAAAAGCTATGCACCTAGTTCCTACCTACGTGTCTATCCAAGTTCAAGGGACAATGATAGCGACATCGGCAACTTTTCTTTTTTCTTCTTAGTTCCAGGCTGCTTCTGCGTGTTTGGTACTGCTGAAGCACGAATTAATAGTCCTCTGTTTTGAATAAGTAGTTTCCAAGCTATTTTAATAATTTAGTCATAAATGGTACCGAGGAGGGCAAGTCCTGTCCTCAGAAATCAGCGAGTTGCACAAAGCCATCCTAGAAGAGTAAAAACCTGAGGCTTAACATATCTGCAGATATTCAAGTGGGACCTGAGACCGGGAGGACAGCAAAACCATCCCAGGTGCACCGACAGAGCTGCTGTACTTTGAGTTACTGTTAAGCAATCTATAACAGAAAAAATATATGAAGAATTGATACGTATGGCTCCTATTGCAGGATTAGCCTCTAATCCTAATTATCCCTTTATTAACCTCATCTTTCTACGTGGTTAATCCCTTTCTGATGTTGTGACTATTGTATCTGCATGTATCCTTATGGACGGCCTGGATTGTTCTACATATGAAAATACTTTAGACCACATTTATATATTTTTTGTAATCCTCACAAGTGCTCTTTATCCAGAAGAGATTAAAAAAAAAAAAATTAATCATGTTGTAACAGAGGTAGAACCATAGTAGTACTCAAATGTATTACCCGTAATTCATGAGATGATCAGACAGTATTGGGCGATTAACATCCGTAGGAAAGCGGCCCACTAGTAATTTCTGCATTTTCCCACCATCCCCAAAATCTTCCAAAATTTTACCCACAAATTTAGCTCACACAAATGGCAGCACAAGCCCAGTTTTCTGTGGAAACACTGGAATAAACATATATGTACAAATAATTATTAAACAGCATGACAGCATACCTGCGGAACCTCACCTTGACAATAACACCAGTGTGAAAAATACCTTAAGGGGTTTTTTTATATTTCCTTTAAAAATAATTCTGAAAAAATTCACTTGCAGAAATAAAAACATTTGCTTGCACAATTTAGGCAAAAAAAAGGGAATTGCTGAGTTTTGGTTCTAACAAAGAAAGTGTATTACTTCTCCTTTCATCTTGGCTTTCAGATACAGACAAGATGTTAAAATCAGTTTTGCATATATAACATGTAACGAAATCTGTGAGGTATAACAAACAAACAGCATTATCTGTGCATGTTGATGGGTGGAGTTCATCGAGATCTAGGTATCTGAGAAGCTACCTTTTCTGATCAACAACCAGTACTCTGCATACGAAGATGGCTCCGTTTCATCTGACGGCTCTTACAGGCTTCTCTGTGCATTCTCACGCGCGTACACACAAACTACAACGCTTTTACGCATACAGAATCAAGTGTTTCAGGAGAGCAGGTGACAAGATGCAAGGCTTTCATATCTCTCCCACTATTTTGCTCATTTTAGTGATGAAAAGACATTACTCTCTGAAGGCTGTTTGTCAGAAATGAATAGGCTGTCTCATTCCAGGTCACTGGACAACTGTCTGCATCACAAATGTGCTTAGGAACAGAGGACTGGAAGGGACAACTACTGAGATCCTCATGGACTGTTAAGTCCAGCTCTCCCCGTCACAGTCAACCATGCATTAGAAATTTTCTCCAAAAGAGCCTACAGTACAGGCTTCAGGCTTACCTGACCTACAAAACACCTACAAAACTCTGTGACAGAATGAAGACTCCCTAGAAACAAAAACCTCAGAAGGTGTCACTTGGGGAAGATGTATAAAGTCTTGAAAATGTAAACTTCCCTTCAAGAGAAATTACCTTTGGGAGTGACTCAGTAGCACTCTCCTGTATTTCCTTTACAAAACACCTCTCCTGTAAGGGTAATTTGGCATGCACACAAATGACACACAGTTTAACTACTGTGATTTAAATATGCACTGTCACTGTGTTAGATCTCACCCACATTAAAGTATCTCCTGCAGATAAATATCTATGAGAAAAAACCGGTATCGCCATTGGCTGGTGTGACTCACGCTGGCGGACTGACGGAGTGTGCTGTCATTGATGACAGGATGGCTTTAGCTCCTTCTAAACCAGCACATACGCTGAACACCAAGGACCTCGGCTCCCGAGGAGAGGTGCTGCTTGATTCCCCTGCCCCCAAGCAGGCTCATCCCGCCCTGCCTCTACAGGTAACTCCAGCCTTGTCTTTCAAGGCAAACTGAGACCTGCCCGGTTTGCTTCAAAGTGCTGAACCAGAAACCATGATGGTTCAGAACTGCTTCCAGGGTGGCTGCACAACCACGTGAGACACCTCGGAGTCCCTGTTAGTGAGTCACACCCCTAAGTGCTGTCTTTTCACACACTGCTTGAGACCTCTTAGAGAGGCAAAGCCTGCAATACCTGTTCTGCGGATAAAATGGTCTTAAGTCTCCAGCGTGGCCAACCCAGCAGATTCTACACACAGTGATATAAAACATATGTAAAACTTAATTTTAATTACTCCTCCCGCAGACACAAGCGCTTGACTTTAACTTATTTTGTCAAAGATTTCACCAATACTCATACATACTCCGACACATCGTAAAAAAAGAAACTCAATGCGAGTTTGAGACCTCTCATAGTACAGTTACCATTCAAATTAGATGTGTCTCTCTCAAGCTAAAACCACTCCAGTCAATGTCCACAGATTTAGAAGCATTTTAGTTATTGTGCTATATTTAGTTGTTGTGCTATTTGCAACATTCTAGGGCTCTCAACTAAATTGCAAATGAGATCAACTCTAGCAAAAAAAAAAGTGTGACTGCGTTTTATAGAATTGCTTCACCAAGAATTAAAAATAAGTGTTAGAACTCTAAACAAATAATTCACTGCACTGTCCAACTCTAAACTAGCTGGTTTTCTGGATGCAGAGGTCTAATGGCACTTGATGTGCGTACTAAAAGAAGAATAAACTGGCTTAAACTGGAATTAAAGCATTAATGAAAATCAGATGGCTAAATGGTCGGGGCACAAGCAGGTAACAGCGCGGGAACAAATACTTTTCAGGTAGATACTTGGCTATTGAGCTTCCTGGCTATGAATTTATTGTACTGGAGCATGTAGCAAATGAAGACTGCTCACATAATTGATACCCTTGCTCTTCCTATTTTTGTTCTACCACAAACAAAGCTTTAATAAAAATCACATGTCATGTTGATTATATTTATCAGTAATAGTGATTTTTGTATTCTAGATCTTATTTATTGTGCTCACTTTATCTGAAGATGAAACAACTACGTGTACATGGCTTCAAAATAAAATGCAGTGTTCTGCTTTAGGATCAGGGATTTTAAAAAGCAACCTTATTAATCTAGGGAAGTCAGGGAGGAAGGAAAGAGTAAAAAAGTTTTCCTTTGTGGCTGAGTTGTCAAAATGCTGGCTGAATATAGTAACAGAACTAAACTGCAGTAACTCCCATATACTCAGGAATGAGGAATGTCCCACAAAATTGGAGCGAAACAAAAGGCTGAAATGAGGTCAGGCTTAATTTTTAGTAATGATTTGATACTGTCAGTAGACAATGAACAAAAATCGGCTGCGGTGGAAAGGAGTTGGATTTAGGCTGAGTAATCTGTATGGAATCAGGAAGACTGTAGCATGAAATAGTAGTAGGAAACGATTTAATGAAGAAAGGAAGGACTGGATAAACCAACTGAAACGGCAATACACACCTAAGGAGAGATTAGCAGAGGAAGGAAACACTGGTACTGAGACAAGCAGTATTAATTTTTTCAGTAGCGAAGAGAATTCCAGCTCTGTCAAGGATGAGCCCTGTTCAGGAACCCTTTACTGAAGGAGTACGGCATGTAAGTATTTTGAAGATACGCAAAACCAGAACTCCGGGGTGACCTACACGTCAAATAGGATGTAACGAGAATTTGTAAATACTGCGTTTCATAGCAGTACTTTGTAACTGAAGGTAATTTCACCGCTTCCAAGCAGCAGCAGCAGCAAACACAGCATTGCAATCACACCTCAAACCGAGCCAGGCAAAATAAACCAGCCATTGCTCACATGGAAGGAGTGCTGAACGGCAAACATTGCACTTCCCTCCTCACCTCGGAGGGAATTACACACACCGGGATACCATTTAAGAAGAGATTAAGAAAAGATTAGCCACCTTCCGGAGACATGTCATAAATTTAAGAAATCTACTCTAAAACCTGGGGGTCCTGGCGGGGCAAATTCAGCGCCTTAAACGTGCCCGACGTGCCGTTCGCACGCCGCTGGGGGAAGCAGG
>NW_010408857.1:11883-16131 GCF_000710305.1 Buceros rhinoceros silvestris | reverse complement strand
CTGCCGTACCGGTTCCTTTCTTCCCGCTGGGGTGGAGATGCAAACGTGGTTCCTCTCTTCTTCCTCCCCTTCCCAAAAACCCTGAGCAGGATTCTCTTCTAGCCCAGTTGCCCCATGAGCCCATCTACGATCACCACTAAATTTAAGTTTCTTTTATCTAATTTAGGGGCCAAACTTCTCACCTGCCCCTGAGTTACATCCCATCTGGAAAGACTGATATGACGTCTCGCCCAGTTTTACAGTGTGCTGCTTAACATCGTTCCTGGAGTCACCCGGCTGCTTACTGGAGGGCAGCAGCATTTTCCATGTGAAAATACAAATCCAGCCTGATCTCTCTGCGCTGTGATGACAGCTCCCTTGTTACCTGTAAGACAAAATGCAAAGCGTGACCCCCGTTGCTGGCACCGGAGAGGTTTGGGCAGCGCCCGTTGTTCCCTGACACTGCCCTTTTGCTGCACAGTCTTTGCTCCTTGCAGCAGTGCTCAGCGGTAGGACGAGAGGCTGAGGGCATCGTGGACAATGTGGGAACATAGGCTGTGCAAGTTGCAGCGAGGAGAAGCTGGGCTCAGGAGGAACGGCTGGGGTGTAGGATACGTGACAGAGGGTGGGGAGGGAGGAGGCGAGGGCTGCCAGGGGCCAGCAGCCCCAGCTCACCCTTCAGGGGACTCATGGGCTGCAGCTGACCCTGCTTGAGGGAAGGGGTTAAAACCCTGTGCAGAGGGTTCACCCTCCCAGACTTTGAGGGAGTTCGGAGCCTTAAATGAGAGGTAAGGGCTTAATCAGAGGTGAGAGTGTGTAGGTCTGGCTTTGTCTCTGGAGCTGAAAAGCTGTGAACCCCTGACGCCTGAGCCGTGAGGCTTTGACCCCATCCACAATTCCCATGTCCTCCCCTTTCCCTCTCCTGTCCTCCTCCTTTTCCTGCTGTCGCCCTCAGCGCTGCTGTCAGCGATACTGTTGTTTCCTTCCTCCAAGTGCAACAAAGAGGCTGTAAGTAACCTCGACCCCAGGGTCAGCGTGACAAGGACCGAGAATGGGTGTCACAAAGCGGGGACAATTCCGTGGCGATTTCCCAAGCCACTGCAGAGATTGTAATTTGCTGTAATTTGCTGTGCCTCTGGATCTGTGAAGCATTTTGACCTTGGAAAGCAAAAGCTCGAACGTTGAGCAGGTCCCTCTGAGGATGGAGACGGGGACTGTGGCAGAGGCAGCTGGACCAAAAAGCACCCTGAGGTTTTTGATTTTCTTACCATCTTTTTTCATACATCAAATGCTTGTTTAGCGGCCAGTCACTCCCAGTTTGTTTCATATTTGAAGATTGTTTCTATCTCCTTTGTGAGCATTTTACAGCAGCCCTCGCTGGCTCATAATCGCTCGCAGATGGCTGTAAAATCTTCCAGTGAATTTGGATAAACCAATTTATTTGGTGTTTGCAGCTTTTCCAGCTCTAACCTCAGCATCTCGCTGCAGCTAAAACCAAGCTCTGTTACTTGATTTTATGGGAATTATCTCTGGCTTTTCTTCCTCCCCATCAATAATTCTGGCTTGGTTTTACTCCCAATAACTCACCACAAGAGCTTCTTTTCCAGGTAATTAGCCTCCACAGTTTTTGCTGGGTAGATCAGAGCAGGTGATGGAGGCACTGCTGGGCTGAGCTTGGCTGAGCACAGGACTAACAATCTGTGTGTCGTATGAGCCTGGTGCTCCCAAACCCTGGGGGTCCTCTGCAGCGACTGGCCCGCAGGAAGTTTGCTGCGATCCTGTAGTAGTTCCGTAGGGAGCCAGTAGAAAACTTGAACAGGAAGCGAGAAAAGCAGTTCAAGCCGATAAAATCCTCACGGGGACATGGATTACCTTTGACTCGGTCTCCGGCTAAATGCACACGATTGGTTTTGACCAGGATTGTCAGAGCCGAAGATGAAACAAAATGCAGTAAAAGCCGATAAAATCCTCACGGGGACATGGATTACCTTTGACTCGGTCTCCGGCTAAATGCACACGATTGGTTTTGACCAGGATTGTCAGAGCCGAAGATGAAGGGAAGTGAAAGGAGACGAAAACCATCACTTAAACGCACGTTATCGGGGTCGGTGCAGGAACGTCTCTGGGGTGTGCGGGGCTGCGGGCTCTGTGTCAGTGGGGAAGGTCTAACAAGCCCTTCTGGCCCCAAAGCTGCGGGTTGGGCGGTGCTGCAGAAGCACGGGATGCTTTGGCTTGGAAGGGACCTTCAATGGGCTGTCGGCACTCTTTCATCTGTGTTTAAGGTTGGTGCCAGGGAAAGTGCAACGGTCACCAGTAAGATTCAGCGCTGGATTTTAACCGCTCTCCAGTGAACCCTCTACTGGGACTTCTGTTGCTTGGAGGCCCCTCCAGTTCAGAAGTGGTATTTGATGTTCGATGGTGTAAATCACCTTTAACCTCCCATTGTCCTCCCTTTGAAGGCAGGAAAAGTGAAAGGCCACGGTTTATAACTGGGGGAGTAAATCACTGCAGATGATTATCAGTGTTCTCAGGAGGCACCGAATGGCTCGTTAAAGTATTTGTGTAACTTTATTTCGAGAATGGAGCAGGTATGGAACAAAGAAATCTTAGTGTATAGACTGGCCCCAGCAAACAAACCCCTTTCGTGTCCGGCGAGATAGAATCACCCAGAGCCAAGAACAAACACAAGCAATAAATAATATTGATTAATAAACCGAAATCACAATTCTGCCTTGTAAAATGGTAACAAATGGGTCCTGGACACATGCTCGGGCCTGTCTAAAAACAAAGAGGACTCAAAGCAGCTGTTGAAAGCTGAAAGGCTGGTAGGGATCGAGCGTTGGTACTGCTGATGGCTGCCCCAGAGGCACCTGGGGTGAGGCTGGGCAGAGCTGGGGGGTTCGTTGGTCCTTCCTGCCTCTGTCCAGCCCTGACTGCCTCTCCAGAGAGGTGTGGGCAGAGCTCCAGAGCCCCGAAAGATGGGCTCCGGAAAGCAGCCTCTAAAGAGGTCTTACATTCCTCTCGGTGGATCCGGATGGATGCAAAGTCGTGACACACACACACACTCACACACCGCCCCCCAAGCTATTTTTATTTGTTTTCAGGCAAGCATTGACTCATGGCCGGTAGCGCTAAAAATCCCCGTGGGATACTGGCTTTTTCTGACACCGGTTTGTAAAGATTCAATATATGTCACTGTTCAACAACTCTTGCAACAGGACACTGATTTTTGAAGTGTTTCATTGCACAATGTTTGAACAAGGCATTAAATATTTGCACAATAAAGGAATGACGTTGCCGTTAGTGTTTTAAACCAGGTGGGACAAACAAGTGAATTCTCACCCCAAATTCCACCACGCTGTCTCACAAACTGTCTTTCTCGCAAGGTGACGTGTTTGACAGGCTCTGTCAGAGGAAACAATGGAGAGGAAACTATTTTCCATGTCTTGCTCACTGTGTCCTCCTGTTTGTCCGCTCCTTGGTGCCCTCTCTCCCTCGCGGTGGCCGTGCCCAGGGCTCTCCTCTCCCCAGGACGAGCCCTGTGGATGCTGGACCAGGAGGTCGCTGCCTCGTGCAGGTGAAAGCCGAAATGGCCAGAACAGCGGGAGAAGTGTGGCTGGAGACAGTCCTGCCCTGCCATTCCTGAACAGACCGTTCTGGGCAGACAGACCTGAAAGGCGATTCTGATCTATAGTTTATTTTCATGATTTCTGACATAAAAAGATGAAACACACAAATCATGCCTCATCGGGGGTTCCCTCGTTAGCCAGGAGTGTTGGTTAGGCTGGGAAATGGGTAGGATTTATGGTTAATTCCCTGGTTATCGTTGCTCCCCCTCATGATTACCTTGTCGTCTCAGTTCTGATCAGGAATAACCCCTTCTTTGTCCTTTGCTGCATCGCAGCATGTTCCCAGAACTTCTGACAAAATCATCTTTCTTCTCCCTCGACCAGTCACGCTGTTTGACACAGACACACTTGTCTCCTCTCGTAAACGCCCAAGAACTCATGTGTTCATTCCTCCACAGCGCGTGGCTGGGTGCAGCAGGGGGATGGAGCAGTCCCAAGGAAAACTCCGTTAGGTTTAAGGATTAACGGGAATGTGGAGAACTAACATCGCTTACGGAGCGCAGACTCCGGCATGGCCAAAGTGGTGCTTTCCGTGGGCTTCACAGTCACTGAAACACTGCGCTGAAAATATCCAAGTGGCAACCAACAGCCGTTACAGATCAAGTGAAAAAGGGAAGTGTTTAATGTCCAGCCCTGGCCC
>NW_010408857.1:11186-11746 GCF_000710305.1 Buceros rhinoceros silvestris | reverse complement strand
GGAGTCCCCATCCCTGGAGGGGTTTCCCAGCCGTGTGGAGGTGCTGCTGAGGGACAGGGGTCAGTGGGGACCTGGCAGTGCTGGAGAACTGGGGGAACTTGAAGAGCTCAAAAGGTCTCTTCCAGCCTCAGTGATTCTGTGGTTGGATGGAGTATTGCTGTGAATATTGTGGTTCAGATTTCCTTCCAGAACCCCTGATCGCAGCCACCCTCTCCTTCTGCCAGAATCTCTGTCATGGGGATTATTCCATCCTCGGTTTATCCAAACAAATCCAGGAGACCTAAGGGAAATTATTGTGTAGAGGAAAAAGAGGGAGAACTTTTACTTTTTCCCGCGTAACTCACGCCGATTGCTGCAGGTTTCCACGCAGACAGCTCAGACCACGCTGACATTTTGGTCTGGCTTTTTTAAATCGTCCTGGCTGACCTCACATCCAAAGGGGAATGTGAAAAACAGCAGCAGGGGAGCAAATGCTGGGCGTACTTAAAGCACAATAATGGGAAACGCCAGTGACCTCCCAGTGCCACCGAGTCCTTTTCCTTCCCCTGGCCAAGCCTGTG
>NW_010408857.1:984-11095 GCF_000710305.1 Buceros rhinoceros silvestris | reverse complement strand
TCCCTCCCCGTGCCCAAGCCTGTGGCTCGTCCCCCACCACTGCGCTACCGGCCTCTGGCTCCATGAGCCTCATCAGTACAGTGGTTGTTAGCAACACTCAGATCATCCAGATTCTAGTGGAGATATTTTAAGGCCAAAGTGAAATTTTGCTGAGCAACGCATCACTGGAGACAGTGACGCAGGGAGGAAGGTTCTTGTATCCCTTTTTTCCCCCAGGCAGCTGTGCCATCCCCATTTGTGCTCTGAACACTCGTCAGCACAGCCGGCCACGGCTGTTACCTCCCATTACTCACCCAGAGGTTTCAGTCAGCTTTTAGGTGGAGCCCGGCGTCACTACGCTGGTTTCTAGTATTAAATCTGTGAAGTGGGACCTTGTTTAAAGCAAACGCCAAAGGTCTCAGTTGTGCAAGGGTCTCCTTGTGAACGCAGGGGGCTGCTGGTGGTGGGAGGGCCGGGTCTGAACCCTGCACGTGTTTTACTGTAACTGGGGAGTGGGAATCCAGGGGCACACTGCAGCAGGCTGCAGCCAGAGGGAGGAGGAAACGCCTCTGGCTGGTTTCACAAGGGCTGTTTGGACACCCATACTCACCTCTGGTGAAGACAAATCACAAATAAATCCCATTTGCCATCTTGCCATTGTAGAGAACCGACAGTGCTGGGCTCCCCAGTTCAAGAGAGACAAGGAGCTAATGGAGTGAGTCCAGTGGAGGCTACGAAGATGAGGAGGGGCTGGAGCATCTCTGTGCCGAGGAAAGGCTGCGAGCCCTGGGGCCGGAGAGGAGCAGGCTGAGAGGGGATCTCATCAGTATCTAAAGGGGGTTGGTCAGGAGGATGGGCCAGGCTCTTCTCAGTGGTGCCCAGCGACAGGACAAGGGGCAGTGGGACAAACTGGAACCCAGGAAGCTCCACCTGACCAGGAGGAGACACTTCTTTGCTGTGAGGGTGGCAGAGCCCTGGCCCAGGCTGCCAGAGAGGTGGTGGAGTCTCCTCCGGAGAGATCCCAAACCCACCTGGACGCCATCCTGGGCACTCAGCTCTGGTGAGCCTGCTCTAGCAGGGGGTGGACTGGATGTTCCCCAGAGGCCCCTTCCAGCCCCACCAGCCCGGGATTCTGTGAAAATCTACTGGAATTTAGTTTTTTTACTACTTAGTTTTTTCTGAGAATATGCGGCTGTTATGATTGAGGTATTAATTTGTAATGAATTGTTTTTTCTAGCTGTCTGGATTCCAATAAGCAGCTTCGCGTATTTGCAGTGGATGCAGCATTTCAGGAGGTGCAGAGTGGATTTGACTTAACCATAAAAGCTCGTTTCTTAACAAGGCACTTGGAATGGAGGGGAGTTGGTATTAACATTGAATGGATGAAGGCGGCTATTGATCCGAGGAGGAAATGCCTGGTGATCCCCGTGAGCAAGTCACCAGCACCTGCTCAGAGCTCAAACAGGTTTTTGGCAGGAGGGATCTAACGGCTCATCGTAAGAGTGGGAGAAAACACTGTCATACAAATAATGAATATAATACTTCGGACATAGAAGTCTGTATTGTGACGTGACAACACTGAAAATTGAGGAAGTTTTAAATGAGCTAGAGAAGGTGACAGAAATCTGCTATTTTATTAAGAAAATATGAGACGGTGGAAGATCCACACCAAAAATCACCGATGGCAGGATGGGAATGGACCCGGGGAAGTCACGGAGCCCATCGCTCCCACCTTGACTCTCCTGAGAATAAGAAGAGTCTGTTTACCTGTTTAGCACAGATATGGAAAACCCACGGTTTTGCCAGGGTAAAAGTTATGAAAAGTTTAGGTCAGACTTGCTGACGCTTAAGGAATTCAGGTTTTAAATAAAACCCGAATGAAGACATAGACTTGAGAAAGGTGTTGGCTATGTTTGTATTTTTCTCGGTAGAGTTTTCTCAGCCCTAACCGAAAGTGCCCTGTTTGTGCCTCAGCTTTCTGCTGAGCAGAACGGGAATTGCAGACATTAACCCCTTATTTTAGACTCTTTTTTCTTGCTAGCCAAGAGCTGATGAGATCAACCAACGGCTACTTGGGTGGGAGTGCAGGAGCATCCCGCAAGGCCGAGGAGGGAGTTGCTTTTTGGGAGCTGGACCGTTGCTGAGCTCTGTGGCTCATCCTAAGAGAGCAGCATCAACGGTAAACCATCACTTTGGGGCCAACGCTTGGTGCTAAGGCAGCGAATCTGCAGGATTGCTGTGGCAGGTCTTGATAGGTCGCTCTCAGACCCCGTCTGGAAGGAGGAGCATATTTTAGTGTAACGATTTCTGTTTGCCAAATGCACGTGCTGAGTACCCAGCGCACACATAAATGAGGGAAGATAATCTTACAGAGTCAATACACAGTGCTGCATCAGCAGGACCGTTTACAGACGGAGACTGCTGCTTCTCTTACAGGCCTGGGCTCTGAGTAAGCTGGTTGCTGCATACATCAAGCCCAGGGTGCTATGGCTGGAGGCAGAGAGACGGTCGTAGGCTTCAGCAAGGGTCCCCCCTGGCCCCCAGGGAGGCAGTTATGCCATTTGGAGCTCATTTATTTTTCTGCGTTCCTTGAAGACGTGTGTTGCCAGCAGTGATTCATCCACCAGCTCTTCCCAGTCCCGTGGGACCTGTGAAAGGGCTCTGAAAATTGTTGTGGTTCTTTTCCATTTCCTGGAAGCCCTTGGTGTTTGGAGCAGGTTGCTGAGCTACCCGCCGGGGCCAGGGCTGGCTGCCGGAACGTTCCCTCCTGGGTGTGACGCCTGCGATATCATCTCCCTGAAAAGCCCAGCCCTTCGGCTCCGCAGGAAAATAACCTTTCCTCAGGGGGACGCAGGGTGTGAGGCTGGCCGTGAGAATTCCAGGGAGTGAAGGCTGGGGATGTGCTGAGAGCAGCGCTGCTCTGCCAGGTGTCGCTTCAGGAACTTACAACAGAAAGTGCAGTAAAGTGGGAGCCAGGGCTAGGAAAAACCTGACTAGAAGCTGAAATGATGTTGCGACAGCTCGAGGTGGAGGCAGGAGAGTGCTTTAAGAAGAGCCCTGTAAGAGTCACACCTGAGTGAACACTTATATTGAGGTGTCCTGTTTTGCTCTTACTTACACCAGTGAAAAAGCCAAGTCTGGGAAGGGTGGAAGCCTCAACCCGGGGGCTGTGTTTCCTGCTCAGGCCTCTTCTGCAGCTTCCTCCTTGCCGGGTCGGTGTTAGGAGAGCAGAGTCGCTGCTGTTGCTGTCTTTTTCTGTGGGGCAAAGTGATTTTGGCAGCCAGTAAGTGATGTTCACGTCCCCCGTGTGCAGGCTGTCCCCAAGTGCTGTGTGCCATACACTCCTCCTGTGAAGCGCTGCTGCTGCCTAGGGACCAGTGCCCCATTCCACCCCTCACCTGGGGGTTTCAGGTGCCGCAGCTCTGCCTGGGCTGATGCACTTCCTGGTAATCACCAAATTACCCACCTGGTAGAGGTAAAAACCAGCCACATCGTTCTGTTTTGGGCCAACTCTTCACAAGAGTCGCAGCAGATACGGATCTCAGGAAGGGTTTTCACTTTGTCAGCCAAAATATTTTGGTGTGTGTAACACTTTTAATAGCCATGACGGATCTGTTCGAGCGTACTAACACACCAAGAAGAACTGGATCCATGCTCAGCGAGAACCGCAGAGCTGGGCATGGTGACAGGCAGCCTTTAAAGGAAGAGAAAACTTGAAAGTGTGGATTCTAGGCCGAGGTTTATTCAAAGATGAAGAATTGTCATTAGTTTGTGGTGTGACTTTGGTGCATGTGACCTGACTTTGGAAACTGAGATGTTTGACTCCGAAGAGGTGCAGGTTTTGAGCTCCTGGCTGTCAAAGCTGGTTGTGCTCATGGGAAGAGTTGTGAGGTCTGTTCACTAAATCATCTGAATCTAAACACTAAAACCATCTCAATCTCACTCAGACATAGGGGTCTGGAGCCCCAGGCACGCTGAGGGACCCTTCGGGATCCAGGCCTGAATTACTGGACAAGCTGGGCTGAGCAATGACCGAGGCTAAAGCCACTTCTTATGAAATCTAATGACGTTTAAAATTCGTTGCAAAATGTTCCTTTTTCTTTAAAAAACCCCATATGCTCCTGGCTCCTTTGTGGTGATCCCCAGCTTGGCTGCAAGAGGAGGAGGACACATGGACGCTTTGTGCTTGATGGTGCTCCCTCTCCTCTACAGCACCTCGTTCCACCCCTCCCACCTCCAGTGTATCGAGTGACTGTAATTCCCTGGAAGAATCAGGTTTTAAGGAGTTATAGAAGCACTAAGAGCTTGTTTCTCCTCCTTTCATAGTGCTGAAAACTCTCCCCAGCAGCGCGGGAAAGCCATCCAGAAATCACTCTGTCGTGACCAGGGCTTGGGAAGGCTCTGAGGGACACGTTCCTCAATGGAACTAAGCGTCAGCTCTTGTTCCCCAGCAGGTTATGTGTAAATTGGAGATCCTGGAGCCCACATCTGCCCCAAAGCGCTTATTGTTCAGGGCATAACTCAAAGCTCAGAGAAATGTGATTTTTACACTTGTTTGCAAGATCCAGCTCTCGTGTGGGGGCCAGGGTGGGATGTTGTCACTTGGTGTCATTCTCAAAAGCAGGGGGTTTATCTGCCCCCCTTCCTGGGTTCGGTTTTCTCTTTCCACTTCCCTTTCCCTATAAGTTCACGCAGCAGCATGAGCAGCATTTGTCATTCAATGGTAGATACTTGAAATAAAAGTGTCGCTGCAGTGCTGTATTTGATGTGAACGCTTTGTGGTTGTGGGTCTCACTGTAGATAGGTTGCACGAACCGACTGCTCAAGATCCCAGAAAAAGCTTTGCATTTGCTTTCCAGAGAAAAGAAGAAATCTTCGCATTCATTCTGTTTAATAAAAGCAAACTCAAGGGGTGTCTGCATGTCTCAGCGGTGCATAACCAAACCAAGAACCCACGGGAGATGTCCACACCAGCTCTGCATGGTGTGGTTTGCTTTACTCATCCAGTGGCATCACGGGTTATATGGCCAGCTGCAGTGATTTGAATGTTAACGGTATTGGGAAGTTTGTCCCTGATGGAAGCCGGGAGAGGTAAGGTCGCAGTCTTCCCATGTCACTGGGACCTGCTTCCTGCTGCCTGTCCTGCTGCTGGTCTTAAGGAGTGGATGCAATTTAGGGTTTGCCTAAACGGCAGAAACTCGTTTGTAAAAAAAAAAGTTGTAAATGTAAGGTTATGTAAGCAAAATTTAATTTCCAATAAGAGCCAGCTCAGAACTTGTGCTTCTCCCATGTGCTTATGCACAGATTAGATGATTTCCAAAGAAGTCTTTGTTCTTTTCCTCCTTTCTGAAAGGAACCACCCAGAGCTCAGGCTCTTTGCTGTGGGTAGGTCTGGCTCAGGTGGCAAACAGGTGACATGCACGGCAGGCTCCTTGCTGCCAGCACGAGACATGGAAGGGCACCTCGCTGGGCAGTGGGGCTGGAGAGGGTGCCCTCTGCTCAGCCCTCCCCCTGCAAGGTGCCCAGGCAGTTCCCTGGCTCCAGGCAGTTCCCCAGCTCTGTCTTACGGTAAAATTTTCCAGGCTAACAAAGCTAGCAGGATCTTTCACTGGAGCCCTGGCCCGGGGATAATATTAACTCAGTATTAATTACCTCCACGTACAGCAATCGTGATATGCCCACAGTGCCAGGAAATGCCAGCATGATATTTCACTCACCCAAGTAACTTGTGTTTATTCACTTGTCATTTATGTGGACCAACATGAATGTACCTGATCTTTTTTTTCCTAATGCTATGAATAATATTTATGAGGTTGTTTGTACTTCAAAACCACAAGGTGGTGAACTCAGAGGTATAAAAATGCAAAGAATTGTAATCTCTAAGGAATGGGAACGTGAAGTCAGGTGTTGGGAAAGACGCTTCTAAAGGAAACAGTGTATCTCCCGAACGATTTTACAAGTGACTTCCTTGCTGTGCAGAATAATATTTCATTCCCTCTTTGAAGAAAAGTAGGAGAGAAAACTGTGTGTTTCACCCCCCCCTCCATCCCCTCACTTTAACAAATGCTTATACAGAATATCTCGTCCTCATTTTATTTTCGATTATCAGTTTGGGAAGGTTTTTCCTCTCCTCTCCAGGTAATCTGCTAGTTTGCAATTCTTTCCTGGTGAGGAAAGGATTATAAAGAATTATTGGCCTGATACTGATTTTGCATCTCTTGGTTTTATGTTGAAAGGTCTCGATGCAGTAAGAACTAGTAGGTAAAACCACATCAAGCTTGTCTTGGTCATTTGCTGCTCTTTGTGGCCAGTCATACATTGAATTTGGGGAATTCCTGCAGCGGACGGAATAGCTGCTTATGCTGTGGCACCTGCTTAAAGGGTAAGAATTCACATAACTGCTGGAGCAACGGAGCAAAGGGGAAGTGGCCATCAACCAGGAGATCCGGAATGGATGGCAGGGTGTCTCCTGGAATAACAATTGCTGGATAAGAGTGTGTGTACAGTGGAGCAACAGCTATCAGGGTGTTGTCAGGAAAGAACTCTGCAGCAGGGTCGCCCCAGATAAATCAGACCTCAGGTAGGAGGCTGCCAAGTGGAAGAGGGGTTTGAAACAAGTAACTCACAGGTCAAACATGGAAAGCAGCCCCTCAGGTCCAGGGCCTAGGAGGGACAGTGAGAAGCAAAGTGCACAAAGGTGCGAGGGTTCAGCTGCAAGGAAAGGAGCCGTCAGGGGCAGTGGCACAGGAATTTATTACGAAGTTCAGGAACAGTGGTGCCACTCAGTAAAGCTGTTTGCTTGGAAAGTTCTGCTCAGCTCTGGGCTGCAGCCTGGAGAGAGAGAAGGAAAGAAAAACCAACTCACCTTACCCACATCTTGGAACCTCTCCAGAGAATTCAGTTACTTGAGGACAGAGGAAATGCCTGATGAGGAACTGCTTGATGTGCATGAAATGGGAAGTCCAGCCCCGGTGCCAGGGAGCGCCTCTGCGCCGCTTTCCCCTGGTCTTCAGCCAGAGGGAGGGAAACAAAGGCCTTGTCAGGGGTGTGAACTTCCTTCATTCCCAGGGCAGTGGGGCCAGCGAGTGGTGGCAGCATGTCACACCGACCGTTGAGCATTTTATCCCAAATCAGAGCTTCCTGCCGAGATTGCTGGGCCTGGTTATAAAACACTTCATGTCCAGCCCACTGAGAGAAACAGCAGTTTAGCAGTTTTGAAACCATTTCAGTGTTATGAGTCTGAATGTTTTCACTGGTGGAGGAGCCAGTAGATGCTTCAGTCATTTTGGACTATTTATTATCTAGTTTTAGATTCCTACGTGTAGCTGCTGGGGGCAGCACACTTAGAGTTACCCCACTTTGCAGAGGTCCGCGTCTCCTCTCTGCGTGCCCGTGTTTCTGTTGCCCCTGCCCTGGGTCAGTGTCTCTCACTTTGGTCTGCACCGGTGGATTAATGCCCGTGGGAGTGCAAGCTCCGAGCACCCACCTCTTGATGAAGGGTCAGCGTTGGCAGCAAGAGCAAACAGGTCCCCGGGGGGCGAAAGTAGATAATGGGGTAACGCCGTCCAGGAAGGACGTTGGAGGTTGAGAGCTCTCCTGCGCTGCCGTATTTCAAATAGCCTGTCGACAGGACGTTAAATAAAGTTAATTAGCAGGTGTTTTAGCAGCCTGCTCTGATTCTTTCTTTTATATGCTGCTGCATCAAAGCACCCAGCCAGTAACACCGAAGAAAAGCCTCCCGGCAGTCGCGCTCTGGCTGAGAACATCACGTTGTTAACGATGCGCCTCCACTCGCACCACGGGACTTTTCTATGGGTGACCTGAGCAGGTTGGGCTGTTAGCGATACAGCCTGGTACCCGCTCACCTACAGCTCACCTACAGCTCACTGCAGGGGAGAGCTCGGGGCTCGAAGTCAGTGTGGGAAGCACCAAGAGCGATCCTCTTAGAGGAGTGGGCTCCGAGAAAGGAGCAATAACCCCGCAGCGCTGCTGTGACTCAGCTGCGGGGGGAGGAGGTGTTTGCTTTGGCAGAGCATCCTTGCAAACCTCGGGAGGTTTCTTAAGCCAAGATCTTGGTGTCTGCTAGATTTATGGTGCAAAAACACTTCCTCAGCCTTTCCCCAGCTGTTCACAGAACTCAGACCTGTACCAGGAGATTGTACACAAGGCTGATGATATCCGAGTTACTAGACTTTAGTAAGTCTAATTAGGGAAAGCAGCCGGGAGCATCCAGGACATGGTGAGCTCTCTAACCCCACACTCCTTAGCACAGGGAGTGATTAAACCCGCTGTTCGCCTGCCTGCGTGTGACAGATCTTTCCCAAGAGGCTGCTAACACACGTCGGAGCCAGAGCCCCAGCTTTTTCTGTCAGAGAATGGTCACAGTCTAGCGAGGTGAAGTAAATTTAACAGTCGGGTTCCTGCTGCTCGGCAGTTTTGTCACGTTTTGAAGCATCTTTGCTGAAGACAGTAACAGATTAGAAGAACTAAATTCCAAAAGTTAATGGTTGTTTCAAGTATTTATGTTCTTGGACTTCATTGATGTGGGCGAGGCCACAAGCACAAGACTTTGACAGCACGAAGTGCCGCGTACAGCTCGGCGCTGTGCGACTCGGCTTCCCAAGAGGCTGCTAACACACGTCGGAGCCAGAGCCCCAGCTTTTTCTGTCAGAGAATGGTCACAGTCTAGCGAGGTGAAGTAAATTTAACAGTCGGGTTCCTGCTGCTCGGCAGTTTTGTCACGTTTTGAAGCATCTTTGCTGAAGACAGTAACAGATTAGAAGAACTAAATTCCAAAAGTTTCAAGTATTTATATTCTTGGACTTCATTGATGTGGGCGAGGCCACAAGCACAAGACTTTGACAGCACGAAGTGCCGCGTACAGCTCGGCGCTGTGCGACTCGGCGCGGGGGCTCATGTGGCGCTTTGAGCGCTCTGGTTCAGGTCCAGACAGCAACTGCAGCTGTAATAAACCTTCTAAAGGACGAGTTTAAGGGCAATCTCCGGTATTTCTCTGTAACAGGAACACTCGCTGCAGTGCGCAGGGGAGGCGTGGCGGGCCGAGCTCGCGCGGCACAGCACCGCTGTCACACTTTGGGCACAGCAAGGTCACAGCCACGGTGAAGAGGGAAGTGACTGCGCAGAAAGGGGAGGCCTGGCAGGTGTTTTGAAACAGCAAATGAAAACCAGTCTTCTCCTCCTGTTAAATATGCCAGTAATTTCTTAACCTACTATAAAGAGTCCTGTGTTGTAGCAAAGAAGATGAAGTACAAATCCAGACTTGTTTAATCTGAAATATTTACCCACATGGCCATGAAAATCACGTGGAAAACCCAGAGAGATCTTTGAAAATAAACAGAATAAAACTGCCTGTGTTTCAGGTCGATGGAAATTCCCTCAAGGCTGAATGAAAGCCCAGAAACACCTTGTTGTGCTGGAACCTGCCACTGCTGCATCCCATGTGAAGAACCTCCCACCACCCCAGGGGCTAGTTTGGCCTTGAGCTCATTGTGCTCAAGAATCCGCTTAAGAGCAGCGTAAAGTCACGTTTTTAAATGATTTCAAATCTTTGAATAGCTCCATCCTTCCGTTGCCATGTGTTTTGTATGGCAGTAGAGTGTGAGAGGGTGGCGACCATGAGGCTGCTGTTCTCAGGAACGGAGGATGAGGTGTCATCGGCAGGGCAGGACCTCAGCATGCAGGCATTTCTTTCTTAGGAAAGAGTTGAGATGATTTTCTTTGCTTAGTGTTTATTTTTCCAGGAATCCTTGGTCATTGTCCTTGGCAGAGACACTGCCGTGCTCGCCAGGGGCTCTCACAAATACTCCTGCAGAGTGGATTATTTTTGGTTTATTAGCATACAAACCCTGCAGAAGCGCCCAGCACAAAATCCTGATCCACGAGTCAGCCTGAAAGATTGCAGAGTTGTTTGGGGTTTTTTTGTCGTAATTAATTAATTGAAGCCGACCAAGGATGAATGGCTGCAAATGGAGCAGGAGAGTCTTGGGGAAGCAGCTGGGCTGGGGATCCCATCGCCCTCACCAAGGAGGGATCCACCCCGAGGTTTCTCAGCAGGGCAAGAGGGTGGCCTGGGGACTCCGGCCTTTTCCAACAGCCCCATCCGTGTCCAGGA
>NW_010408857.1:519-773 GCF_000710305.1 Buceros rhinoceros silvestris | reverse complement strand
CGCTCCGCCCTTTCCCACCAGCCACATCCGTGTCCAGGAGGGAAACCAGGGTGAGTGCGCAGGAACAACCCCCCTTTCTGGGAGCAGCGAGACCGAGGAAAGTTCTGGGCGGCATGACAACAGTCTGCTGGAAAACCGGGCAAGAGAGCGAGGAGAACGACCTCAGTTATCTGAACAGGAGCTTTCTCCAGACAGAACTGCACTTCCCCGAGTCAGTCACCCTTTTTCTCTGCGTGTACAAACCACCCCGTGGA
>NW_010408857.1:0-220 GCF_000710305.1 Buceros rhinoceros silvestris | reverse complement strand
GGGTTGGCGGGAAGGAACCGGGGCTGCGCCGCCCTCACCTCACCGCGAGGGCAGCCCGGGGCAGCCTTTCTCGGCAAGTCTAGGGAGCTTTTTGCCGCTGTGACGTTCGGGTCCGACTCAGGAGCCTTATTAGTCGAAGGACCCCA
Organism: Buceros rhinoceros silvestris; assembly: GCF_000710305.1. Lineage (NCBI taxonomy): Eukaryota > Metazoa > Chordata > Aves > Bucerotiformes > Bucerotidae > Buceros > Buceros rhinoceros. The sequence continues at coordinate 74 of NW_010408857.1, read as the reverse complement.
CGGGGCGATGCTACACCTGCAGTTCAGTGCCCCTCTCGATTCCCCCGGACGGGGCGGGTGTGAGGGGTTCAGGG
>NW_010408856.1:0-9460 GCF_000710305.1 Buceros rhinoceros silvestris | reverse complement strand
CGTTACACACCGGCCGCGGAAAAGATTGATAGCGATGCAAATGTATTTATAACCGCTAGAGATAGTCACCTTCCACCCCAATTAGCCTTCGAATTGATTCAGTGAGGAAAACATCTATTATGGAATAAAACTCTTAGAGATTAGTGTTCCATTATTTCCCTGCGTTTGAAATAGCTGTAGGTAAAAGGACCGTACAGGCATCAATAGGCTTTAATATAATAAAGTGCTTTTAGGCTACATCAGAAGCAAATTACAAGTCAAAGGTTTGTTTGTTGAGTAAAATATAACTAAAGGTGTGTTGGGTTGTGCTGGGCCTCTGTGGCACTTGCAAAATCTACATTACACCTTTTTTCTTGTCATTCTTTTGTTTTTAACAGGGGTTAGTTCATGACAATCTGCTTACAGTAACATCATTGATTACAAAAATGTGCTTCTTTTAAAAATCTGACAGAAATCAGTCATGCATTGAGTCGTCTGTTTTTGTTTTTTTCTTTTCTTTTTTTCCTGTTTTTTCCCCAAATACAGTTTGCTGAAAAGAGTCTGGATTGAGAGGGGTAGTAATGGTTCTCACTGTGGAGTGCAAGTCCTAGCTATGTCCTGATGATTGACTAGTACTACAAGGAAAGGATCCAAGGGAGAAGGGAGTTCTCTACTTGACATGGAGGAAAAAGAAATTGCTATAGGAGGCTGGTATGGTTTAATGCTTCTAATGTAAAGACCTAATTTAGGCCGTGGTGAGTTTTCATTACAGGTGAGCAATGCTGTTTCTTTGAAAGGCGAAATTTCCCTAATGTTTTATAGTATCATTCTAGTTTTGCTGCTTTGTGGCTATGATGTAAATGACCTTTCTTGCTGAAGAGTACAATGTGAATAAGCAGCTTTTGAAAACATAAGTGGAGCTGTAGCTGGGTGTTTCTCGGGTAAGATTCCCCCTATCCCCACCTTTTCTAGTGTAAAATCTGTGCAACTCTTTTTTTGCTTTCTGTTTTTGTGTTCAATTGTGTTTGTATAAAGGATGAAGCTTGATGAAGGCTATGCAGTCACAGCAGGGTAAACCGCCGTGAGATCAGATATATCCCTGTGCTGTGTGCGAGAGCAAGACCTTTGAGCTGTGAGTGTTTGTATTCTCTTCATTGTTCCTAAAACCTCTTTATTTAGTATGTACCTTGTATGGTTGACACTATTTAAAACATAAAAGGTAGGTCCAAAATATCCTTCTTTTCTTTTTACTTTTAGGGAAAAATTATGAGTTATTTTTATGACAATAGAAAAATTTTTTACACTATTCATCGTGCTGAATGAGGGCTGAAACCACGAAGATCACATCCCACTCCCCACAGCAGCTATTGTGACTGTTTCACAAAGCTTAGTCTGAAATTTACCCAAGGTAGTAAAGAATAACCTGTTTCCAGATGGCAAAATATTTTTATTGATGCCAAATAAAAACATCCTTCTTCATATAAAGTTGTGGCTTTATTTTAGATACTTGTGTTTGTAGTTTGCTTGCCAACATCCAATCGATGAGTATGGGAAAAAAGAGAAATGTTAGAATAAGAAAGAAACCAATAAGCAATGTTTGCCAAGTATTTCTTTGAAAGTGCAAAGGGGCTGAAAGTTTGCCAAATCTAGATTGCCATATAGAAACTGGGGAAAAAAAAGGTAAAGTGAATAGCTCTACTTTTAGTTTCTTTGGTAATCCTGATTTGGGTATCTACCATAGAGTGCAGCATTGATACCAGGTAATACAATGATATTCCACTTAGTCATTGTGAAGCATGCTTGATAATCAATCAAAAATCAGCTGGAGGGATAATCTCCTGAAGGCAGCCTAGATCTGATGGGATTTGCCTTTATGTGTATGTATATGTGTGAGATACACAGCCTTAAATGTAAATGGCATGTCAGCAAGCTACACGGGGATTTCAAATATGTATTTGTATATTCTGAAAAATGTTTGCTTTTGCATATCTCCAGTTCTAAAGAAACAACCAGTCCGATAAAAATAGTATCCTGGGATCTAAAATTGGCATCGATTTTTAATTTACACAGAAGATATTACAAATATATATCAGTGTCAATTAAAGTGGTTTCATTGCTTACAACATATAGGAAATCAAATTGCATAATTACATTTGCCGTGCGGATAGTAGCGCTACTTCCAAGGTTCAAAGGTCACTGACAATTAGCATAAGATTTAAAATTGAATTACACTAAATATTGTTCACATTTGTTGCTTGAAAATTTGACAGGAGAATAAAAATGTTAAATATATATAATACATTCTGGCAGAAAATCATAGTTATCTTGTTCCCTAAGATTTGCCTCTTCACATGTTTAATTTTGTATTTGGTTCATAGCAAATGGTTTGTGTTGTGCCTAGGTAACTAACCAGATGGAGCTTAGTTACCATATAGACCAGGCTTTATGCAACGTTTGTAGCACCCTGGGAACTCAACAGCACAGATAAGGTTACTAAAAGGCAAAGGTAATAACCTGGCACTGGTTAAACATTTCACAGGATAGCAGCAAAAAGGAGTAAGCTCAGTCTATGACTGTAGGGTTGTATTTATATTTGTTAGAATTTGTTTATCTGATTTTTCCTTACAGATTTTTTTGTTTCATTTTCTTCTGAAATTGTATGGTATTTTTAGTAATTTAAATATGTGTGTGCCCTAGGTTTTGTGTATGCTTCTCCAAAGAAGTAAATATTAAATCGTGGAAGGCCTTTTTGCAAGGACATGGTTTAAAAGCAGGTGTTCTGATCGTAGAGAGTAGTTTCAAAGAAGAGACGCTGTTTTAATTTTCTCTGTAGATACAATTTGAATGGCTAGAGAATGGTTTCCACGGCAGTTGAATGATACGAAGGCAGGAGCATCTCAATGCGGAACCGACCCTGACTGAGTTTTGTCTTGTGTCCTGACTGGTGGTCTCTGCTGTGCTAAGAAGATACGCACAGCTGGCTGAATATGCGATCTATGCCCTTCATATAACTGTGGAAAAGAAGTAGAACAGGCTTGGGCCTGTTGCTGGAGAGGCATTGCTACTGCTTCTTTAAATGAGGGCAAACTGTCAGCTGTGCTCGGAGATGTGATAGCTCAGTCTCTCATTGTCTATGAAACTATTGCTTGATGCTAATGTCTTCTTTGTTGTCTGGTTTCTGAGGGATTGGAGTATGTTACAGTCTGTGTGTGTCCATGTGTTGGTGAAAGTTACGTATGTCTAGTGAAAATGGGGATATGACTGGAAGTTACTATTCTTAAAATCAGTCTGACTAAAAAGGCGGTTTTCAGAAGATGGGAATGTACAGCAGTTCACTTGACTGAACGTATTTTCAGGCTGTACATGAGACCACAAAATGTATCTCCCATGTCTAAAACTTGAAACATGAAAACCGTAAATTCTTCAAACAGTTTTCCCTTCGTTAAGTGATGAGAATGTTATGGCAGATGTGTGATATTTTTCATATGCAAGGTATCAGAACATCTTGGTTGTACTAAAACACGCATGGGAATTTTCCATGTTACAGACCATAATTAAACAACCGTAGAACCAAAGAAACAAGGCAACATACCATTGTCTGTGTGTGTGAACTACTGATTTCTTTATAGCAACAATAGCACATACTTTCTTAGTTTTCATCAGGGAAAATCTTTTTAAGGACAAAAGAAGAATAAAACTGTATTAACAATAAGTTTGATTTTGCTAACTGCTGCTTTTAAGAGTGGTTTGAATTTCTAGAAGTAGTTTCACTGTTTGCATTGAAACAACATGGAGGAATAATACTGAGGATTTAAGACCTCCCAGTGTAGTCGTATTTATTTTTGAGGAGAACTGGGAGAAGTTAGTCTGCCTTTACTGCAAAATTTAAAGTAAACACGTTGAATCCCTGTAATATTTGTTACATTTTATATTGTTTTACAATTGAGGATGAAGAAAACACTTCTTTTAGAAGAAAATTCCTAAATTATGAGAATTAAAGAATAGTAAAAAAAAAAAAAGGCAGAAATTATATTGTTGGGTTTTTTCCCCATATATATTTCCTGATGCAATAAAGATATGTTTGTAATGCATTCCAAAGATCTGTTGACTCCTAGTCAGCTCCTGGCTTTAAAGTCTTTCAGTGTATGTGATTCTTTACTCTACACGTCAAAACTCCTGATGAATAGCTTGCCATATTTCAAAGATCTGTTAGCAATATTTACTGAAAAAAGGGTGAAAAACCTTAATATGACTGTTCTGCATTGTGTTTTCAAATCAGATTTAGGATAAGAACAGTTACTATGTGATGTACTTTAGCGTCATTAGTGCTTTGCAACTGTTTTGTAATTGACTGGGATTCACATGACATAAGCCATTATCAGGACTGTCACATTTGTTGCCATTCTCAGAAGACACAATGCTTAAGATCAATACAGTGATTAAACAAGGCTAAGATGATTGATGAGGATTTAGAGGATAAATTAGATGTCAGACTGAATGGGAGGATGATGCTCCCCATCCTTAGATATTTGGAGAATAATATCGCCCGGAAGCTTTGCAAGCAAATTCCTGTATCAGAATAATTTCTGGTTATTTTTATGTCTTATGGATAAGAAAAGGACTTCACGAGTAACAAGAACTCCAGTACTAATTCATCCAATAATAGAAAATCTATGGACTTATGTCAAACAGGGATAGTTGATCCCCAATAGTGCATGTTCTTGGCTTCAAGTCCTCGTGTTTTGATTTTTCACGTGCTTTTAGGTCATGTGTAATCTGAAATGTATCAGACTTTGTTACAAAATAGGTAACAAGAGATGCATCAGTTCACCTCTGTAGACATAAGAGATGACCTTGAGAGTTACAGTTTTGTATTGCTCAAAGTCACAGACAAAGATAATGGAATGTAAAGAGAGCTCACTATGGCAATTTTCTGATGTTGGGTGATTTGGTAGCCATACAGACTTGAAGCAAATATTAAGCATTACCTTTCCCAGGTATTACCTGCTGTTGCAAACATTGCCATCCCCATTTCATAGACAGGAAACCAAAGCTGTGAGAGATCAAATCTCTTTGTAATTCTCTGATGTAGGGAACACTTTGAGCATACGCTGCTTGAATCTAAGGTTTCAGCCAGCAGTTCTGCCTCCGCTTAGGTTACAGGATAATATGTGATTTAATGGCACTCTTATCACACATTACACAATACAATGGCATGTTTCTTTGGAAGAAACAGTAAGGTTTTGGAGTTTTGTTTTGTTTTGTTTTCTGGGGTTTTTTTAAGGTCTTATGAGAGCTGTTCTAGTTTGGATCCCTGAATAATTAATTAATTAATTAATAACTCTTATTATTCCTGACTGCTTACAAGCTGGTTAGCCATTGGCACCTTTATACATTGAATAAGGCGTTGTTAACAATGAGTTAAATTTTTTTTTTTTAGTTTTGATTTGTTTCTAACTGTCTCTTCCAATCTGTAGAAATGTAGAATTTGTTTCCATGGTAACTTTTAGACTTCAAGGCTCGTGGGAAAAGAACTGGTAAGTGTATGATTTAGATTATAGTTGCTGAGTTTCATTGTGTTTAAAATGTGGTTAAGTTGAAGCAATTTAGAGTAGTGAGATTTGGAAGGTCTGACTGAAATATTTTGCTAACATCTTTGTTATAATACAAATAATTCCAGTGGAAATTTTACTCACACCAGGTATTTTTTGTGTATCAAGTGAGCTTATTAGGCAGTAGTTGCATTTGTGGACTGAAATGGTATTAGCATGCTGCTATTTCAACAGAAACACTTTATTTTGGGAAAACTGAACTGGCTAATTATTGAACTTGAAGGCCGAATTAAATTCCTCGTATTTGTTGTTGGTACTTTTCCATATAAGGTATTTATTTTTTTATTACTAATTCAATCACCAGAAACCCCCAAATATTCTTATACTATTTCAGCTCAAGGTGAAAGTAGTTAAAAGGAAGTTTTTGAAATCTGAAAGTAATTCTGTAGCTTTCACGTACAGTCCTGTGATTTCAGTATTATCAAATCCAAATGTGAATGTGTTTTTGATTCAGCTTCAGACCATGGTCTTTATCTAACATAAGTGTGGTTACTATCTTTTTAAACTTGATGTTCGTTTCTTGTAGACGTTGCTAATACAAAAAACTCTAGCAATATTCAAGGTCATGTATGTAGAGCTGGTCTTTAAGGCAGGCTTCAGTTCATCCTAGGAAACACATTCCATCTCTAATGTATTCATGTTAAAAAAAAAACCAAAACAAAACTATGACCAACTTTGAGAGCTGACAGTGGTCTAGAGTCCAAAAAGTTAAGGAGTGTTGAGCACTGCTTATTTTTAATGTCCTTCAATGTGAGACATTATCTCTGACCTGCAACTTGATGGGACCTAAACACGACATCTGAACTTCCGTAGTAAAATAAATGTTTGGATTTTTTGGCTTACTTTTCTTTGGCTGGGCTACTTTTTAATCGTTTTCTTTAGCCTTCATAGTGAAAAACTTGCATATAAATACATCTGTTCATGGTATGGGAAACATCTATTGTTCACAAAACTGAAGGTCTTATGAAGAGTAGCAAAACAACGCAGTAAGGTCTTGGAAGATAAATTGACCTGCTGAGGAGGATTTGACACTGCTTAAAGTTGATCAGTCGAGGTAATTCAGTTTTACTCCTCAATTCATGTGGACCATCTCCATAGAATTTCTTTGCTTTCCCAGTTTTTTGATGGACATGAATATGCAATTGTATCTGTGGAATGGATATCAAATCAGTCCACTTACTACTGAAATGTGCAAGATTAGGATGGTTAATTAGACAGGATTAAGTATGCCTAATTGTATGTTATGGAGGGCTGACCTTGGCTGGATGTCAGGTGCCCACAAAGCCACTCTATCACTCCCCCCCTCAGCTGGACAGGATAGAAAACATATAACGGAAGGCTCATGAGTGGAGGTAAGGACAGGGAGAGATCACTCACCAATTACTGTCAAAGGTAAGACATACTGTACTTGGGTAAATTAATTTATTGCCAATCAAAATCAGAGTAGGATAATGAGAAATAAACCCAAATCTTAAAATACCTTCCCCTCACCCCTCCCTTCTTCCTGGGATCAACTTTACTCCCAATTTCTCTACCTCCTCCCCCCAAGCAGCACAATGGGATGGAGAATGGGGGGTTGTGTGCAGTTCATCACACATTGTTTCTGCCACTCCTTCCTCCTTAGGAGGAGAATTGCCCACATTCTTCCCCTGCTCCAACTTGGGATCCCTCCCATGGGAGACAGTTCTTCATTAATTTCTCCAGCATGGGTCATTTTCACATATCCTATCCACAGGCTACAGTCCTTCAGGAACAGACTGCTCCAGTGTGGGTCCCCTGCAGAATCACAGGTCCAGCCAGCAAACCTGCTCCAGTGTGGGCTCCTCTATCCACAGGGTCACAACCTCCTTTGGGCATCCACGTGCTCCAGCATATGCTGCAGGTGGAAGTCTGCTTCACCGTTAACCTCCATGGGCTGCAGAAGAACAGCAGCCTGCCTCGTGATGGGCTGCAGGGGAATGTCTGCCCCAGCACCTGGAGCACCTCCTCCCTCTCATTTTCTACTGACTTTGGTGTCTGTAGAGTTTTTTCTCTCTCCTAGCTACTCTTGCATAGCAGTTTGCTCTCTTGCAACTCCTTAAATATATTATCACAGAGGAACTACCACAGTCACTGATAGGCTGAGTCTCGTCCAGTAGCGGGTTTGTCTTGGAGCCAGCTGGCATTGGCTCTCCAGATGTGGGGGAAGCTTTTCGCAACTTCTCACAGAAGCCACCCCTCTAGCCCCCTCACTTCCAAAACCTTGCTACACACCCAATACACGTGTGCTCGAAACTGTGATGCTTTTCTTCTCAGCGTTGCCAGTTTAGAGAGGTTAGATTGAGACACTTTTGTCATAACTTTCTTTTGATGATTTTTTGGTTGGTTTTGTCATGCTTCCTTTCCAGCTTAAATACATGTTCTATGTCTGTTAATGGTTCTTCAGATTGTGCTACTCTTGAGACTTTCTTCTCCAAAATATATTCTTTGAATATATCAAATGTGTCAGGAATACCTGAGCATGGAGTACTATACGCATATTTTGAAACCTCAAACCTACTGCGGGTGGGTTTTGTTGTTTTTCCTGAAGTTAACGCAGCTGGACTATGTTCCTTGTGTGTCTGTATGCAGTTATGGTGGTGCTGCTGCTCATAAGGAAATCTTTGAAATAGACAGCCTGATTTTGAATTAAAAGTCAAGACAAACTAAGTTAATAACTCCACCCTTTCAAGTAATGGTAGCAAATGTATCTTAGAGAAGGTGCCAGCTGAGGTACTTAGACCGCTCTAACAAACAGCAACCAACCAACCAAAGAAAAAAGCTAGTACTTATACTTCTTCATCATTTCATTTCATTATGTACATGAGTTACTGTTAGAAGACCTAGAACGTAGAAAGAAGACATCTGTTTGTCAGTTCCCTTCACCCCCTTCAAAAACAGGTCATTTTCAAACAAATCTGAAAGAAAGTTAGATTTCTCAAAGTTAATTGAAAAAAGCTAGTACTTATACTTCTTCATCATTTCATTTCATTATGTACATGAGTTACTGTTAGAAGACCTAGAACGTAGAAAGAAGACATCTGTTTGTCAGTTCCCTTCACCCCCTTCAAAAACAGGTCATTTTCAAACAAATCTGAAAGAAAGTTAGATTTCTCAAAGTTAATTATGTTCTTTCAAGATTCATGAAAATCAATGGAAAGAGAGCAGTAGCAGGAACAGCAGAAAGAGCTAAGACATTGGTCATTCATTTGGCACCAGCCTCGGTAAGCCCATGCTCTTCACTATTGGGCTAAAACACAGGGACTGGAAGGCTGAGCAAGGCTAGTTAACAATACAAGATCAGAGAAAACTGTAGGAAACAAAGTCTCAAGAGTTTTGGTCTTTACGGCCTCTTGTTTTTCAGCTTAAGACTAAACAGCGACCATTTAAAAATGCTATCCTTGCACAAAAAAAAAAAAAAAAATCACATGCAAATAGTATATCCATCTTTCTCCCCTTTACCACACCCATTTGATCTAAGATTTAGGGTTTTAAAGTTTTAGATTATCAAGAAAAACTGTCTTTGTAGGTTAATGATTGCGTCTGTATCTATGGTATTTGCATCTATATGTTCGGTAAGGAGCCATCTCTTGTCCTCTTTGTGTTTCAATCTGTTTGGAAAAGAATGTGGTCTACTCTGAATGGTCTAGGCTCTGTTATGTTATAAGGGCTTTTGACATTCTACCTGATTGTGTTGGATTTGTGTTTGGCGCAGTTTTGGTAGTGGAGTTGAGGCTGCTGATGTGGCAGCTGCAAAAATCTTCTCATGAAAAGCTCCCTCGGCTCCAATTCATCTCTGCCTCCAGTCAAGGCTGAGGCAGTTCAGCACCTCTGTGAATAAACATATTTAA
>NW_010408855.1:55997-60143 GCF_000710305.1 Buceros rhinoceros silvestris | reverse complement strand
TTGCCCTGCTCCCCACGGCTTGGCAGCCCCTTCCCCAGAGCCCCCTCCTTGCCAGCTGCCCAGCGCCACGGCCGGGTGCTTCGGGCCTCACTGGACCCGCAGCCTGGGGAGCTCGCAGCCACCCTGGGCACGGTGGCTCTCTGGCCCTGCCCCCGGCAGGGCAGTTCGGCTGGCACGGCCCAGTCAGCACTGCCCCCCTCTCCCAGCAATGTGGGCTGCACCCACCTGCCCGCCACGGACCTCCCATCTCCTCACCCCCCACAGTCAGGTGCCCCAGCTCCAGCAAGCTCTGGCACCTGTCAACCCTGTTTCCTTCTGGACACGGCTGTCACCTAGTGGCATCTCCTTCGTGAGAACCGTGGCCAAGCTACTGCTCTCTAGCTCAAGCCAGCATCACGTCTGTCTGCAGGACAGAAAGGGGGGTGTGTAGCGTGTCTTTCTACAGGAGACAAAGGGCAGCTTTTACATTTATTAATTCAAACAGCCACCGATAACCCAGACATGGTCCACGGTGTGGGAAAAAACAGATGAAAAGCCTCTCTACAAACATATGGAGAGGTATGGAAACAAAATAGCTAGAGGGAACGAGTTCCACAGCTGGAGTATCTCAAATAACCATCCTCCATTCAACTCACCCTTCCTTCTCAACATTTACACCCCACTGCTCCTCTCCACATGCCTGCACCAAAAGTGCCCCAGCTGTCTTGAAAATATTAGGTTAAAATATCTGATAGAAGTCAGATGTTCCTCAATGGACTAGTTACTATGTGCTTTGTGGGGTTTTTTTTAATGAGTAAATTAAAAATTCGTTCTAGAGTTGTTCATGTTTATTTCATAGGCAAGAAAACATACTCTTTTCCTCTATGTTTAACTTTTCCCATCATAGGCATAACCTATTGCCCCTACTTGGGCCCCGCTCTCTAACTCATACAAGTCTATAGGAGTAGATAGGACACACCTGAGAGTACTGGATTACTGGCTGGCATCATCATAAGGCTTCTCCTTATTGTCTTTAAACAGTTGTAAAGCCAGGGGAGGTTCTCCAATGATCCAGTGATTTGTGTCCTGGTTTGAGTCAGAACAGAATTAATTCCATTCAATAATTTTACTTTCCAGCTCAGTCTCTTCTATGTAACTGCACTTTCTGAAGTTAATGGCATAGTTTTGCAGACAGTGTCTGCTTCCAGAAGTGAGAGCACTTGATGTTTAGTCACTACAAGGTCTGCAGAAAGGCTCTGGCTTATACTCGCTCCTGTGCAGACCAAGGTCACCGCTAAATCCTGTGTACCACAGCTGAGGGCGAGATAGAGGTCACACCTGCAGGGAGGAGTGGACAGGAGAGGTGACCCTAAACTGACCAACAAGGTGTTCCATCCCATAGACGTCATATTTGGTACAAAGCTGAGGGGTCAAAAGGGTCAATCCCTCTTCTTCCATGGCCAGCATCTGAAAAGAAGTCTGTTCTTCTTTCAACCCCAATCCGTGCATTCCCGAATCCAGTTCTGGAATCCAGCTCCTGCATCCAGTCTGGGATTTCCCCAAACCCTGTCCCACAGCTTCCATGGTGATGGTAAAGTGGTGACATGATTGCCATCGGCGGTGGCAGGGGGGTCAGCATTGCTATTATATGTATTTGTGTATGTGTGTGTATATATTAAATTATATATAATTTTATATTTAATACTATTTTCATTAAAGCAGTTTTAGTTTTCCAATCCATCAGTGTCTCTCCCTTATTCCTTTTCTCTTCCCCTTTGGGAAGGGAGAGGGGTTAATAAAGAGCACTTGTCATGGCTGACCCAGCCCTAAGCTGTGACAATTTCAGAAAGGTAAATTTTAAAGCAGGAACAACATGAGAAGCTATATGCAGGTTACTCTCACTACCATCCCTGGGAAAAATCACAGAGCAAAGCTTCTTGGAAGCCATCCAACCTGGTAAGCCATCTTTTAAAAAAAGGCATCACCCCCACACACAAGCTCTGTAACTGCAAAAATACTCCCTCCTTTTTCTTACCTGCCACATCTCTTTAGGAACACTTGTTCTGTCATATCAATCTCTTATCATTCCAAAGTGATACAACTGTACCCGGAGACATGCCAAGGCCTTTGACATGCTACTATTTGGTGGTGAACAAAATTACTGAAATACAAAGAAAAAAAACCCTAAAACTGAGAAATACATCAAAAGGTGGGCATTAATATAATTGGAAAGTTAAGTTTTCTATTCAACGGCACAAATGAATTTACTGTTGTATTGCTTACCTTAGATATGCCCTTTCCTCTTTACTACTTTCACATAACAGAGGTGATTTTCCTTTGTCTCTTGTGTCCATGTCCACAATTGCATCCACCTTGAATATAACTCAGAATTATATTGCTATAAAGTGCTTGAACTACACCACAGTTGTACTGGTAACAGTTCAAAGTACAGTAACTTACTCTATCTTCATACATTCAAAAATACATTCCTTCCAAAAACCTGCAAATTCTAATTACACTGTTAAATGAAATGTTACAACGCTAAATGCAGCAAACACAGTACTAATAAAAGAGTTAATCACAACAATGACATATTAGAATAAATGGCACATTAAGTACACTGGTATGTTATTTTAAACTGACACTTTATCACTCAAAGCTGTTAACAATTAAAAATATGCATGGAATGCTGTTCCAATACATGCAAAATAATGGGTTAGAAAAAGCAGCTTTGAGAGATGGGAAAGCAAGAAAAATGTGAGCTATAACAGCACACTAATTTAGCACACCCAAAATGATTAGTATTTATTTTCGAAGCTAACTCGGATATTTTAAAAATAGAAACCCCTTAACACTTCAAATACCCACAACAATGGAATGTAAACATGGAAGGGGCTCAGTACACAAGAATAATTAAGAGGTGATGTTCGTGTGTTTGAAAGTCAGCGGATGAAAACCTACTGCCCTTGGTATCATGGAGAACTCGCCATCTTCAGCGCAGCTGTGATTTTAACCCTCGTGTATCCTGAGTAAAGTGCTCTTCTAATTCTGAAAGCTCAAGTGAAATCTTTCCCTTGAGGAAGAATTTATCAGAAAGACTGCAACAGTAAAACTGCTGAAGCAATACAGGTATATTCCAACTCATACAACAGGATCAGATTTCTCAATGATACTGGAAAACTTTTCTGAAAAAAGATTAACGCTAAAATTAGTAGTCATATTCAGCATTAGTAAAACTGTATCATTTGGCAAATCTGCTTCAAGAGCACCATCATACCTGATGCTGGGCAAACTTACGGAAGATCAGCAACAATCAGGTAAAACATATCTGAAGGGAAAAGCATACAATTTGTAATTTAATTTCTAGCATCAGTGATTGCTTAATTAACAGGAATATTCAAATAATATCAATCACTTTCCATAAAATGAACAGTTCCACTAGCGCTTTTAGAAAAAAAAACCCCGAAGTATGCAAAAAATTCAAACATTTAATTAAAATAATTTTTAGTTACAAGTTAGGAAATATACTACTTGACACATACAAAGTTTAAAAACTGTTCTGTTTTCACTCAGAAACAACCTAAGTGTTTCCTTATAAAACCACCCTAAATACTCTTCCTTACATATGAGACTTACCAGGGCAATTTAAAAAATACAGGTATTTTCTTAAATTCTCTTTGAGAAGAGTGCAGAGCAGGACACTTCACTACTCTTTTCTGAGTAAACACAGGCTACAACCAAAAAGTACATTAATTTGGTTTCAAGTTTTACCATTTGCATATAAACCTGATCTATTATTAACTTAGGAAATTAAATTTCTTTTAATGATACTTGTAATAAGCTGAAACTTCCTAAGGACAAGCTACTGAACTGAAACCACGATAGCCAAGTAGTTTAAGTGCAAATCTGTGCATGACAGTTCTGAGGTTTTCTTCATTTTACTAAAGAGGCATGTAAGTCACATTTTGGACACTAGACATATAGACAGGTACATGTATGATACCCAGATTTTCCCTTTCAAAAAAAAAAAAAAAAAAAGAGTCATAAAATCACAGGAACAAAGACCAAGATTGTACATCAGGAGTTTGTTATGACAGGCAAATGCTCCAGGCAAAAAACACTGAGAGCAGTACTTGAATAGGCTTAAAGGAAAAAATGGTGCTTTTT
>NW_010408855.1:43511-55931 GCF_000710305.1 Buceros rhinoceros silvestris | reverse complement strand
CCTGCTGACGACTAAGCAACAAAGCCCTAAGGCTGAAATCAACACTTCAGCTGCTCAGCTACCCTCTGTTAAGCAATGCTTTTCTAGCTCAATACTCAAAAAAAAAAAAAAATTAATCAAAAGGGCAAATTACTAATCCCAAACCAAAACCTTGACAGAAAATAGCTGCAGCTGATGGTGTCTAGCCAAAACAACATCTATACAAACCCACTGCAAAATCAGCTGTGTGCCACTTCACTGCAGATCATTTAAAGCGCAAACTTTTATGAGCACATACTTGACTGTACAAGTTTTTTTAATTCTTCTTTTCTATTAGAATACTTGGCATAGTACATCACATAGGAAGACAGCCATTTTAAAAGACAAAAACATTTCTGCTTATTATCATTGCCTTTTCAAATGACAGATCCATCAGGTAGCTGAAAGTCAAGCAATAATCAGAAACAGAAAATGTGAGTCTAAAATTTATGCCAGCCCTACGAACGGTTAATTTTACGTGAGTCTTTGTAAGAACGATCAGCAGGTAATTGTGATGATCCATTAATTTCAATTAAAAAAACCCCAACCAATCAACAACACATTGGTTAAGCAGAGTAATACTAACATCTCAAATTTTTGTGCTTGTTTTTTGTTCACATCCAGCCGCAGAAAAATTAAGGGCACAATGTATCTACCAGGAACGTTCCTCGTTTATTAACACCCCGTCTTGAAATAGGACTAAGGAAGCAGACAATCAACATGAAAAAGACAAAACTGAAAGAACAAAAATAAAGATTCATGTACACACAGATGACTAACACACAGGGGAGCTCAGTTCAGTTTGGTCATCTGTTTCCCGTTATAAACTCACTTTTTCCAGCCTTACCAGCTACAAGGCTAACAGAAAAGAAGACTGGCAAGACAATGAAAAATTATGACTATGTTAGGACAACATTTGATTCACCTTACAGCTTGTCCCAGTGAGGCCAGACATACAAGAAACACAAATGCTATTTGAGTCTGCATCTTGTACATCAAGCTAGCTCCTTGCACAACAAGCTACTAAAAGAAAAACAGTTGTTGCCTTACCAGAACCACAATGTCCAGTCACCTTGTTTAGGGAATTCTCGGCTCTATTAATTCCATACCATTTATATATGGAAATATGTACCAAATTAACACCTAAAAATTAATATAATTGAGCTCACATTTCTAGAGGGAGGTACATGGCACAGAGTGGCAATTTAATCTGTGGTAAATTAGCTATTATCAGCTGTTGAAACTATCTTCTCCTTTTTATGCTCTTTTTTCATCTGCTTCTCTACAGTTTTCAATAAACAAAACATCCATTCACCTCAAGCGAAGTTCAGGCTTTACTATTCATATAAGGTAACTCCATCCTTAGATTTGAGGAAGATTCTGTTCTCCTGAGCAGAAACCAGAGCCCACTGATGTCAACAGGTACAAGGTCACAAAGCAGTATTACAAATGGAATGCAGTCTCACTACCCTGTAAGACACCAAAATTATGGATACTATGAGATGCCATCAAAACACTCCTGCTGTCTAGCGGGGCGGGGGGGACCAAAAAAACCTGTAACAAACTCGCTTCCTATGGTTTGGCTCATCCAAGAAAAATGATATGCCGTGATGCATATAAACCCTAGTTTTGCAGGTTTTCTTTCTTGCTTCTATAAAACTCTTCTTTCTGTGAAGCCTAGTTCTGTGTGGGGTAGCGGATACAAAATAATTTACTTAAGTCACAAATAAGCAACTCCTGTGGGAAACTGTCATTAACATGAAAACAGGTACTTCTAAAAAATGGAAAAAACCCAAATGAAACAGATATTTGTGTGACTTTAGGTATTTTTCTTGACTGTGATACGTACCTCATAATCTCTTAGACATTTGTCCAATAAGGCTCCTTCTCTACCTCTGTTTCCAGGAAATACTGGTTTTGCCTGTTAAAAAGCCTTTTTTATCTTCTATTCAGTGGCAGACATGCTTCCTGTGGCACATGCCAAATGTACTCCTTTCCTTCCTGTAGATCCCAAAACTACTACAGATTACTGAGACAGATATTGTAGAAATTTTGAAGCACATAACAGCACAGATTTTGCTCTACTGAAAACTCTTTATTATTGCATAGTATCAGACCATGCCAAATATTCAGCACCACCATAATTAAAACACACCGATATTGGTACCCATTGCCTGGAGCAGAGCACTGTGAAAATCCTTACTGTAAACAGCATCAAATCTTGCATCAGGTGTGTCACCTGGATGGTTGTTCCTTCAGCACAGAAAAGTAATGAGGAGACATTTTCTACTCCAGACATAGTATCTGGAGTTCTAAATGAAGTAATTTAACGTTAATAATGTTTTGACCCACCACAGTGCTCTCTCAAAAACTGAGTTCTCTCTGGGCAAGTATGAGAGAAAATCCTGGAGGCAATTGGTATTGCCATATATTTTATATTTGCTATATATTCTTCTAACCTCTAGTTACTCCCGTAACTATAAAAAGTTGCAGAAAAAGTACTCAGTCATTACCTACTAAAATATGTGGGCTATAAAAAGGTGTTGCTCGCCTTTGTGCTTCCAAGTCAGTCTGCGGGTTCCTTCAGCTGTCACATTAAAAAAAGAAGTATTTAGATCTTTTAGAGGTCCAAGTTTCATGAATAGAGTATTTCAGGATCTTTTTTTTTTCCCTTCCAGTACCTATTTATAATTCTGTTTGGCACGTGCACTGAAGATATGTTCACACCGACCAAACTTCACATAAATTTAAATTAATCCATGGCAGAATTCATAAATGTGTCAAACCCATAAACATGCAGTAAAAAAAGAGCTATTTGCCATTGTGTTAGGGTCAACAGATGAGTTTAAATCAGAGTAGAAAAATGCGTACTCAGAGCACAGAGCGGAAATTTTCATTTTACAGTAACGTGACTATGGTTGATCTTTTCAAATGGTTCCACCACCTGTTGAACAGCCTTCTTCACTAACACCATAAATTTGATCTTTTCTGTTCCTCTAGTGATCTGCATTATTGGCTGATAACTGTTCTGCTTATGAACACAAACACATATTTTGTCCATGAATGCAATTTTGAAGCAGCCAAGACAGCTTTACTAAAAAGGAAATCACCTTCCCTTCAACAAGACCAACTTTTGTCTAAACTTTTACAGATGGGTAAGATTCCATGCACAGCCATTAGATCCAGAAACTTCTCAGTAAGTGAACCAAAAGTTGCTTAATGACACATTACAAGTACAATTTGTGATGCTCTGCATGCAGTTCATTTTCCAAGACTTTTTGTACTGCTTCCTTTTCCAAATACAATAGGTTGAAGATACGTGATGTCTAGTTCCCAGCTGTGCTTCTATCTGCTGGATGTCATTATGCACTGAAGATTTATGTTCAACTTCAAATTAAATGCAAGTTTCATGCTCTAAGCAGGGATGCCCACAAGCATATTGTTCTTTGGAGAACAACTCTCTGGCTCCATAGATATAACTTGGACAGAGTAGTTATGTTCTTCTGCGGCCCACGCCCGATCCAGATCCACAAGCCCCATACACTGTTTTCCTAAAATGAGAGCAAAGCAGAGCATGGAAATTCTAAAAATGTAGAAACATTATCAGAAATGTACAGTTCATTAGTTAATGTTAGGAAAGCACATCAGTTAGTCATCTCAAAAAAACAACTTCCAAATCTACTTAAAAAAAAATCCAGACTACTTCAAATAGACAGTCATCAATAGTTCTAAATCACTTCTATGACTTGTAACCTTCATTTAGCAAAGATCTTAAGAAGAATTATTAACTTTTAATATATGAAGAAACATAATGGGCACAAGTATTTTTAAGTATCCTCAAAACTTACAGAAAAATCCGTGCATTAATGAAAAAGCCAGAGGAAAAAAAAAACAATGCCTACTTTACCCCTCAGCAACCTGAACTGCTAAACTTCTATTCCCTTTATAACTACAGATGGTTTTTTTCTGCACTTCCATCTAAAATCTGAAAATTTCTGGATATTGAATACCAAAAATAGACTAAAATACCAAACAGTGATCCAGTGTAATCGATTTGAGCCATATGAATGTAGCTGCTTCTAAAAAAAATACTAAATTGCTAATGAAAACTAACCTTATCTCAGATTTACCTGCAGAAAAAATGGGAAGGATAAATTCAAGAATTTTTCTGCTTCAAAGTTTGTACTATGATACAGCCACACCAACATGATGGGGGGGGCATTTGCCTTTATGTATTTTCTCATTATCCATTGTTCTGAAATACAGAACTGATTTGTTAGAATGTATTTTCATCAGTTTGAAACTCTCTTGCAAGAAAGATTTGGCAATTCCCTGAAATGTTTTATCACTAATAGTCAAACAGTCTTAAGTCACGAACAAGGCACAATTCTGCTTCAGTCTCATGGTTCAATCTCAAAGACAATGATTCTGCCTCTGTTCCTGTTCCTGCAGAATTGTACTATTAAATATATTTAGGGTCTGAGATGAAGGGAAGAGGCAGAAGCACTCATTCTGTCTACCATCAGGATACAAGTCCGGCATTCCAAACTACTTCCTGGAACTGCCTGCCTCTCTGCCCTGAGTATATACAGAGCTTGAGTGCCTGTACCATTACAAGCCCTGGTACGCAACTGTTAGGTGCCTGTAGAAGTTCTGGGTAGGTGGCACGAACGTGCCCCTCAGAGTCCTTGTGTTTCAGAACAGCTGGTGCACATCACACTCCAACACAGTACTCAGTCCAATCTATCCCATCTTTCCACAGTCAGCTGAAGGGCAGAAGTAGTTTCTCCTTCTCAGCTGAATTCCTTAACTACAAAAGCAATTCACTACTCTGACTTCAACATTATGACACTGGGACTCTGTTCTGTTGCTGGCTTGCAATTTGAGAAGGCTAGTAATTGGAGGGTAGGGGACAATTTAAAGATACAACAGTAAGTTTAGGCCTGAAAAAGAACTTTCTAACTCCGTAGAGTTAGAAAGGGTTATGGATTTATACATTGCAGGGAGAAATTACCAGTTTATATAACCAGCTTGGAGAGATCTCCTTAAATTACTTCTTGTGGCACTATCCTCCTATATTAGCAGTTTCAAAGAAAATCACCTTCTGCGGATGGTTGAACAAAATGGCATGTACACATTCCTGTCACTGACAGCAGCATCATTGTTATTCAAAGCATACATGCTAAGGGGCAATTGGGATTGTCACAGTTGGGGCCTGGTTGCCTAGGTGCTCACAGTAAGACTGTGTGAAAAACACGGAGCAGACTTGTGATCAGACAGAATAAACCTGTATTTATGTACATCTGTAGCATTGTCCACAAAACTGTTCAGTATGTTTGTACTCGGGTCCCACTGCTGCGTAGACTGGGTAAAAAAACCACACATCTCCAGTGAAAATAGGAAAGAGAACTTTGTTCACTTAAGAGGGAACTACTGCATGTAGCAGAACTGGGTTCAGCTACGTATTTTTACGCTCACGGATACCATGGAAATCGGTGGTAATGCCTTTGACAAATGTGTTGTTTCAGCCATGACAGCCACAAACAGAATGCTGTACATCATCATTTTAGGGGCTTACATGTAATGAAACAAAATGATTTGTCACTTTACTGAAGCTGTGTAAATTAAGTAGTAATTGCTAAAATACAGTCCTAACACATTCCAAATTTGCAGAATGAGTAATTTTACCACCATTTACAAAAGACAAGAAAATAGTAATGAAATTCCCACTGTCTTAATGACAGGTTCTTGCATTTCTTTTCCTCAGAAATCATTGACACGTGACCAAGAAACTAAAATACCTGGGATTAACTTTGGCTGTTAATTGCACAGAAATGACCCAACAGAAAGTAGCTGCTCTTACTCAGAGTGGAAATAAACTACAAACCTGAAACAGAACTGATTATCCAAAAGGTAAAAATTGAGTCATGCACTGCTCTGTCTACAACATAAGCTTCCGCACAATGGGAAGGCTGGTACACCAGGTAAGGGGTAAGCCAAACTGTATTCTTGGCAAAGTCTTCAGATTACAAATGTATTTTTAAAAAATCCCAGAAAACCTGTTTTTTTTCTAAAATTATTACAAAAATACTAATGATGAGGTGGGTCCAATAGGTTTGCAGGCTCTTACACCTGCCTGTACCAAAGCTAACCCACCCTCTGCAATCTAGCGTTACTGTTTCCAGCTAGCATTAGATGCTTGCCCTTCTAAGAGAGTTACCACCAGCAATTACAAGCAGGATTAAGGGTGCATGCTGAAAACCACTGCTATGAATAGCCTCTGCTTTTAATGTAAGATAAACTGGCAACAGCAGGACTTCAGTGAACTTCACAAAGACCTCATTCTTTACAGAGGACGGTGACAGAAAAAAAAGCAAAGCAACAAAAACCAGTAAAATGCAAACCCTTTATCTCATATTGGTAATTCTGAAAGAAAAAAAGAGTTTCTATACCATAGTTCAGAACAGCGAGAGACGAAATGCGAAGAAACTCAAATTTTTCAGTTGTCATGTGAAAACAGCACCCTAATGCCCTGTTCATAAATGTACTGCTCCTTCCTTTATAGTCAAGGAAATTCATTACTGAGATAGCTTACACAACTATTCATACCAATTATGCAAATATTCATACCAATTAGCCTGCGTTCAGGTGGAAGCTGAACAGCTGTCTGATCTGCAAATCTGCAAAGGATCATGTGCTCCTAGGGAAAAAAAAGGTAAAGAAATTTGGTCGAATAGCATTTCTCTCTTCCAAATAAAGTAAGAAAAATCTAATTAAATGTTTAAAAGTATCAAAAACACTATCATGTTGAAGACTATTTCTAGAAAAAAACATCTGTGCGCAAATCCTAATTTTGATACTGCTTTGGTTTGTAAATATGTGTGTAAATATGTTTGCAGCCATGATCACATTTCTGCTCATGACTATTTGTTTCTTGCTAAATCTTCTATAATTCTCTGCAGCGGTTGAACTGGATGCAATGTATACAAGAAGACATTCTTCAAAGATACTGCAGACTAATTTTGCCTTCAATTATCGATGAGCAACACAGCTTTCTTTTAGCACAGTCATCATGGGGCAGCATCTCCACATCAATAAGCAGCCAATACACAATTTTTAAATAGGTGATTTGAAGTATGGCACATTTCTCCCAAGCAGTGACTTTGAATCCCAGAACTGCCTTGTGGGCCAAACTTCCTCTGCTCTGCCAAACCAATTCAGGATCAACCCAAAAAATCCTGAAAGCAAAATTGATCCCAAAGGGAACACAGGCCTGGCCATGAAGAGGAAACTTTCCTACGTGAAAATGAGCACAATCCACTTCCAACCTATACTGTTTCACTTAAAAGTTTCTGCAAAGGCTCCTACATCAGCTGCTGTTGATTTCTTCCTGTCTTGTCACCCAGGGGTACGGTGCCGTGGAGGGTTAACCCCACCACGTTACTCCCTGCTTAGATCACTACACAAGCAGGAAGTACCTTATCCTCAGTTGCCGACAAAAAACACCACCAGAACAATGGTTTTTCAAAGACCAGCCAAGCCAAGGAAGGCAAGTTAACCAGATGGTGAGAGAAAAAACCTTGAAGGTGTAGCAATGAAGTTAATGCTCTGATGACAGCTGTGCTTTTTGGGATATTACATACAGGACAGAGCAAATCAGAACCAACTTAGAACTGTACATTCCCAAGCATCCTATAATGTCCTGGGGAGAGAACAAATGGACAACAAAAAGTGCTCTGCTAAGCAAAGCTTCCAGAGCTATAGTTCTAAAAAAAGGACATGTGTCTTGCATCAAAAAAAGAACTTTTCTTTCATTCTCGCCTGATAAAAATTTATGGTTGTGATGGTTTGGTTCCTGTAACCAGATGGAAAGAGAAACTTCACCTTGGGTAGCTACCATCAGTATCTGGAAATAAGAACTCTTACTTCAACTTTTTAATATGGGGACAAAACTATCTGAAAGTCTTCATTTCACAAAACCCTGAATGAAATCCCATCTTCACATTAAACCAAGATGGTAACTCCCTGCACAATACACTGCATCCAATTCATATTTAATAGACACCTGACCACGAAAAAGTTTGCTCACATATTATAAAATAAAGTATTACTCAAATATTATGCATTTAAATAAATTTACACTATCTTGATGCAGGGATATTTGTTCCTTAGTACAGCTCATTCACATCAAGGTTTTCAGCTCACAGGTCCATAAGAAATACGCAAGCAAAACGAGAACATGTTACAACATGTTTAGGACTTAAACGTGTTATGCCCAGTCAGTTCAGTTCAAATACGGCTCTTTCTGTAGTACAAAAGAGCTGAAAATGTTAAACTCAGATCTGACTTCTGGAGAATGGAGGAGAAGGAAACCCATAGGCAATGTGGCTGCTGTTAGGAGAGAAGCAGCAGTGACAGGCAGCTTGGGAAAAAAAAGAGGGATTCAACAGACAGGGAGAAGATCCACATTAGCACAGAACCCCTCATCAGCCCTGAGGCACCCAAAGCAACCCAGCTCTTCACAACGTCACACTCTCAGCTCATCTGATTAGACCAGAGCCAAGGTAAGCCTCGCCACCAATCCTGAAAATTTGGACTGATTCTAATGCCTTGGCTTTCTACAAGGATGATCCAGAAAGTTAAACTAGAGCCTAAGTAACGACTGCACTGTTTCCCCATGACACAGTCATTAAATTGTCACATCCCTGTCAGCAGAAGTAAGAAGGAAAGCATTTCTAAAATAATGAAGATGATAAACTGTCCAAACTTTGAGTGTGCATAAACAGTTAACTTGCTTACTAGAACACCAGACACCTTCAATTCCTATTAAGTTTTCAAAGCTGAATAACTTCCCAATTTTCCTATAGAGTGTCTTGACAAATAGTCTCAAAATGTATCATGATAGAAGTCTACAGCTATCATAATCTTTTTCTTTGCAGCTATAAACTAATGAATTACAGCATAATGTTCTCATCAAAAAAAGTTCTAGAATTGCCAGACTTCTGGATGTCTTTTTAGATCTCACTAAAATGAAAGATAAGAGAAATTAATTTTAAAGGGGAACTGGAAGGGGGTGACACAGACAATGTCTGGCTAACACATGGCAGCTTTGGCTACTAGCCAATAACCTGTAACCATTTATTAATATGAAACAGAAAAATGCATATAGCTAGCTGTATAACAGAAGTTATTTATATCTAGGATTATTTGAGGCACCAGCCAGCCTAGACCTTTTGTATAGGCTCTTACATTAGTAAGAGCAGCAATAATTTTTAGCAGTGTCCTTGGCCCCTGTGCCCTTCTGTAACACAAATAATAAAATGCTGTAACTTCTATAGTGTTGACAAACTCTGTGCTTTAAACCTCCATGGATTAACAGATTAAGAAAAAAATGCAGTGAGCTTTAATGAGATTGTACACACTATCCTAACGTAGGCATCCTTTAGAATTGTCACCATCTCGTCTGTACTGTCAGCAGGTCTACTTTTAATAATCTGTTAGTAAATAAACTTTTTCTGAACTGAGACCTGAGTTCTTCATGATTATGTGTTAGAAACATATAAATGCATTGAGAAGAATGTTAAGGAAAAAATTAATGGCAGGTCCAAATCCACTGCGCCACTTTCATCATCTCAATCTCTCAAATTTATTTCCATGTAAATTAGTAAAGCATACATAAACTAGATTGTCATGACGATAAGATTAGTGTATTACCAAATAACTGAACTTTCCTTTGTAAGATGGCTGGAAATTTTCTGAATTTTTTAAATGTCCTCTTACTTAAGGATTAAAAAGGATAACCTCCATTTTTCTGCTACATAGAGCATCTTGGCTATGCTCACTGTCCCAAAAAACATTTGGATATTAGCAATGCCATCTCTCTCTCATATTTCTGTTACAAAGGATTATTCTGCATCTCCAAAACTCAACTGTATATTGTAAACAAGATCCCTGTCTAGCATTCGACATGTAAACTTAGTTTCTATATAGCCTCACTTCTCTCAAATGGAAACATTTCTTTTCCATGCCACATTAAGTGCACCTAACCTTCAAATTTCTGGTTGCTCATCACCAACTAGTTTAAACGCACTCGACAAAGATTAACAGATCAGTACCAGTTGTCTGCTCCTGTACTTTTTTACTACCCTATTATCTGTCATCTTCATTCTGTCAGTTCTGTGTGCCTCTGAGTCTTTCTCCCACTTTTCTCTTAGACTATCTTCACACAGACCCTAGCTCCCCAGGGTCAAAACACATTTGAATATTTTTGAAATCCTTTTGAGTAACATTTTGAAAACAATACTGAATAAAATTATTTCTGATAAGTAAAAGCTCTTCCTACTCACTGTGTCCAATCTTCTTGATACAAATTAGAGGAAGAACTATAATGCTTATTAGAAAATAGTATCTATAAAAGCAATAATTTTACCTAAATAATGATCAGACATTTCCATAGTAAAACCAGTTGTATTTAATACCTAAATAAATTGGTAACCCATAATTGTTAACTGATACATGTTGAAGTATCTTAGGAATGGCTCGCTTATATATTATGATAAAGTTTTTTTGTGGAGAAACTATTTAATTTTACTGAAGAAAAGAAGCCTTAAAAAAAATGGATGGTGGAGAGAAAGCATCACAATGGCATTTGCACTACTAATGAGCATTTCAGGTAACATATGATCCTCCTTGCAACGAGAAGATAGCCACTTATATTTCAGTTGATAAGAAGATGCAGTGAAACATAGGAAATTGCACATAACTCTATTCTTCCACCCCCACTCCTGCAACCCTTTTACATACCTTGTAGGACAAAATTTCTTTGAACTGATGACTGGAAAAAAAAAAAAAAAAAAGATGACCAATTCAATCAACATCTAAAAAAGCAGAGGTGGAAAATCAAAGCAATCATTATGTACTTGAACACATTTTAACCAGAATAGCAAATCTGTATCCTACAAAAGAAATCATTACAGTTCCAGTGCACTAAAAAACAAAGAGCATATCTCCTTTTGTCTTTTTTTTCCTACTGTATTATTCAAAAAACCTCTCTCTTTAAATCATTATAAATGCTAATATAGATTTACTGGCATTTCCACGTTGTCACATAAATTCTTTCTATTACATATAGTTATGCATATATTTTGTTTGTATCACAAAAGTAAGGCAGAACACAGGAAATATGGGATATGGGCAGGCTATCATGTTTAATGATTGCAACAAATAAGGAAAAAAAAAAGGCAAACCCTAAGACATAGCTCAAGCTAGGGCTGATAACTTACTACATAGGCTTATGATGTTAGATTAAATATTTTAGCAAACACAAACCCATGATTTACATTCTTTCAGCACCTACAGCAACAAAAGTTTTCTAATACACGGAGCATTTCCAGTCTTCGTGACCTAAAAGCTTAACTGGTCCAAAGTTCTACAGAATCCAACAAATTTTAAAACAAGAGATAGAAGCTGTATGCCTGCTAACTTTAGAAGGCTTAAAATTTTACTGCCTTCTTAAGAATACTTATTTGACTGTCACAAGAGAAAACAAAAAGGGACACACATAAACAGACAGAAGAACCAAACTGACTACAAAAACACTGTTAAATGCAAAGTTAATCATACTGACAAATCCTTTGTATTCACTCCCCACGCGGTTCTGTAACAGCACACTTCAATGTTGTAGAAAAATACGAAAAATGTTTAACATGGATGCGTAAGATTTTTTTGTAATTCTGGATTAGTTTTAAGACAGCATGCTTCAGTTTCTTATTTTAGTAAACAAATACATAAGACAATGTTGATTCATCTTGGACATCCAAAACGCAAAGCTCAGCTTCATGAAAAAAACCCCACAATCCCCCTTCCCCCATCTAGTTCTGTCTCAGAATGCTGTTAACCTCTAATCTTCTGCCACTTTACACCTACCTTTTACATTTTATTTATATCAAAGGCATTAAAATTCTTAAGGCTAAGATATCTAAGATCTCCAACATGGCAGATTTCAAGAAGACAAAGTATCTACACAATCTAAAGTATTAAAAATATGAACTGAAATGCATGAGAACTTGTCTACCTGGGAATAAATCAGAAGAGTTTTACAAGCAATAAACTGTGGTATAAAGCAGAGACACTTATTTAAGCTTATTGCTTACATCTTTCTCCAGCAGTAAAATGTCAATTGTCCTTCTTACAGTAATTGTCATAAGTTTTCTATTAACTTTGTGATTTCAAGGTAAAAGGTCTGCATAATACATAGACTCCCACATACTGTATCTACTGTGTTGATGGACAGTCTTCTGAACTATGAATAGACACATCCAGGAAAACAAACAAACAAACAAACCAAAACAAGAGAAATTATCAATCTGTCTCCCTTTCAGGATGGGTTTGCAGAGGGAAAGA
>NW_010408855.1:24476-43430 GCF_000710305.1 Buceros rhinoceros silvestris | reverse complement strand
GGAAAGAGTTGCATTGTAACTGCAAACCAGTTTAGCCAGACACTTGCAATGATCTTCAACTGATTGAATATATACTCTTTTTTAGTATTTTCATCTTCCATTTAAGTTAATATTTTAAAACTTATCTAGTCAGCTTTAGTTTACCTTTGTGGATATTTAAACTTCACTGTGTTTTGAACGAAGCCGTAACAACAAGGGGAGATAACAAAGGCTGCCTGTGCCTTGACGCAGTGTTCAATCACCATGTCTGTTGCCACACCACATGCATGCAAAGCCACCTAGAGCATCAAAACCAAAGAAACAAGAAAATTATTTACAGCAATAATCTACATACAATCCTGCTGCAGTATTTTTTTGGTTGACTGAGTTACTTAAATGTATGAGCAAGTTTCTGCAATGAAAGCTCTTATGCCAAAAGCCTGGTCCTTAATTCCTCAGTTTTTCATTTCTCCTCTTCATATCTACGTTGAGGAAAATGTATAGCGTATTCCATTAACAAGGAAACCATCACCACTGAACAAGGGTCACTCAACAAAAGCACTCAAAAGGTAGGTGCACTGCATTGCGATACCAAATAAATTAAAAACAAAGCTCCATAAAAATATTAAAAGAAAAACTACTGTGGTGAATAGTCAACAATTTTTGTCAAGCATGAAGGGCTTAGAAATACAAAGAACTATTTCAAAACTGGATTTCAACTTAGCAGTAAGAGAAGTAAGACCTGAAGGTCACGTTTGAAGGACAACATTTGTGCATAAATTTTCATCATTTAATTGTAAGGTATTCGGTAAAAGCTCTAGAAAACAAACATTGCAGGGCAGGGGGAACATCAAATACAAATTGTCCTCCTTTTCGTTTTTTTTTTCTTTTTCCTCCTTATTCTTTTCTTTGTTATTTCTTAGTGATTGGCTCTCAAACTAAAACTAGAATGCCATTCAATCACAACAGCTACCTGCAAGCACTGATGTGAGCTCGGGCAACACACAGGTTGCACCAAAATTCTTCATGCTTTCCTGCAGAAAGGCAAGTTATTGCCATACTCAATATATTGCAGAGAAAGGCAAGCAGCTCTCTCCTGTCAACACCCATGACGCCACATGGGCCAGGTGAAATGGAGGCATTACTTTCTCTGCCTTCTTCCACATACTCAGTAGCTCAAAGAAGTGGTGTGTACATATTGCCCTATGTTTTCACTAAAATAAGGACATTTTTGAGGCATATTTTTAATTTTATGCAGCAGTGTGGATTTGTAAAACCAGGCTGTTTTCTCTGCTTTTTGTTCACTCTAAATTTAGGAAAAAGGTTTAAAATGGCAAAGCTCAGCTTTCAGGATTCAAAGTCGTTTTTCAAGGTACAGCAATTCTGAGACAAAACCTGCACTCACAGATATAGATTAAAACAAGGGCTTTTTTGTTTGCAGACTGCTTGATGCAAGCTCAGCTGAGCAGACCATTAATCATCAACTGAACTCTAACTGCATACAGATGGTAACAAACACTCGTCTCAAGCAGAACATTAAAAAATTAGTAAGAAAATAATTTCACAACGAAGGTTTTCTGCTCATATGAATTTAACAACAGAAATAAAATGCGTTTAACATCAGAAATAGATTCTTATTATCACAACTATTAGACTGTCATGAAGTACAATTGTAGATGCCTCTTTATCTATCCAAGCAGAAGAGAAAAACCTCTGCTTTGCTTGTACGTTTGGAAAAGAGACTGAAAGAGCAGGGGATAAAAACAGGAGCTTCGCAGAGCCTGTATGAACTTTCACCGCAACTTTCTTCTTTGGATTTCTCAGAATCAATTTAGTTAGGCAAAAAATCACAAATTCCAGACAAAGCTTTCTCAGAATTTCCTATATATTAAACTCACTATCTGAAATAAAATAAAAAGTGAGGACTAATGCAGATATAACGCATTTGGTTCACAAATTCATACATCTGGAGACACAGGAAGACAAAGCGGCCCCTGAATAATGCAACAGAGATAGTGCTGTGTGAGATTATTGCCCTGTATTACTCCTTAGGCACTGCAACTCCTCAGAATAGCCCACTGCACACAGAAAAGTGAAGGGAAAATAATGTTTCATGAAACTCCAGGTTCACTTTTGTGATCTTAAAAAGAACTCACACCCAAAAATACACACACACACCCCCAACCAACCAAACTTTTCAGCCTTTTCTCACAAATTAGCTGAGATACCGTGAGTACCACAGAAGTGTTAAAAATGACTGAAGTCTTAAAGACTCCTCTGGGTGTTGACGTGTAAATGAAAACTGTGTGCAGATATTTAGAAGCTTTCACTACTAGACTAAAATCCTTCATTGCGGTTGATTGGTGGCACCACCACATGCACTAGTACAATGTACCAGTACGTTTGGCACTCAACCACATTGTTTAAGAAGCTTGATCTTCATTACCTCAATAATTCCTAAGGGCACAAATTTTACATGGAGCAAAAAAGAAGTGTCAAAACATTTTATTTTAAGTTGCTTTTGAAGTCCTGGAAAATAACAGATAAGAAAATAGCTAAGTAATGCAGATTTTTATGTCAAGGTAATTAAAATGCATATAAACATGTTTCCAACTAATACCAAAAGCAAAGACATGAAACTTCTGTCACGTTCCTTTTTTCTATACCTCTTTACATTTCAAGTACTATAATTAGTGAATTTCTTGTTATCTTGTCCATCCTCACATTTACACTGTACTGTTTTACTGAAAATGGTGAAGCCATGCAATGACTGAACAGCTTTACAAGCCTCAGAAGACAGGTTTAGAAATGATGCATTGCCAAACTTTGTGCATATCTATGTGTTATGGTACTATACTGTCATTTTTGTATCAGACCAGTATTTATGACGTAACGATAAAAAGGCAGCTAAACTTTACACTATTTACCTTCAAACACTCTAAATACTTGTGCTATTGGTTAGTAAACCAGCCAGCTCCTATTTCAAATGTGGCTGCATAGGGAAGTTAATTCTGAGTTAATGAGCTAATCCTGAAGAATGAATCATGGTATGATACAAACCAATTCCGAACTGAGATTCACATAGATCTCTCAAAACGACAAAGCTCCGGGTTTGTCTGTTGAACAGACTACAGAATCAAGTCAAAGAAACTGATATCGCAGGCGTGGAAACTTCCAAGTGATTTTCTCTGACATATAATCCAATTATTTTCCTTGACACAAAACTTAAAAGAGAATATAACACTTTTTTTATTAAATAAAAATTCCACAGAGATATTTAACTAAATACTGACCTTAAAAGTAGACCCCAAAATGAAGACTGGAACTCTAATAATCACAAAATTGGAGACTCATTTCACTGAAAAACTATTACGCATTTCACACGCAGAGTTCAGTAAATTATTCATGAGGTCCTGATGTTTTGAAATAGATCTCTAGTTCATCCACTGAGATTTATATGACAATGTAGGACAGAAAATAAAGCTAGACAATTGGAAACTTACACTTCGAAGGACTGGGCTAAAGAAATTTATTCTCTCCTCTTTCTCCTGCACTATATTTCTTTTCCTTTATTAAATAAACCAAATTGTTAAGCAGCACTGTTCACAGACCGTAAACCTTCAGCACTAAATGTCCTCAGTTACAGCCAAAACAGGCCCTTGAATGGATGATTTAAAGAATAGTCAGACTCGCACGGAAAGCTTGGGGCTTACATATTCTGTTAACAGAATATAAAACTGGAAGACAGGGATCTTCACAGAGTTACAGAAGACTATTTATGCCTTACTCTCCAGTGGGGCTGCAGGATTCCGGAGAGGATATTAATCTTGCTTACTTTCAGGGTCTAATACAGATGCTTTGAATCAATAGTCAAGTCACCATCTTTGCTCCTGCAGAACTCAGATTCCTGCTTTGGTCTGCTCATTTACAGTTAATTCGGAGTCAGAACGTCACCTGCTGACTGCAACAGGAGTGCTCAGCTTGCGTTCTAGAAATCTGAGATATCATTCTGACTTCTATAAATATAGCATGAGTACACTTTTCATAATGAATACACATGCATCGTTACTACAGCATTCTGTCATGATAGCTCCTTCTCAATTTTGCATCATGTAGTCTTGAGTTTGCTTTACCTTAAAATGCTTTTACTGTCACCTAACTACACTTTGGATCTCACTTTACTGTACTCAGGCTTAATTTGAGCCACAGTAGTCTTCTCCTCCCAAAACCTTCTCCAGAGTGTATCCATTAATGAATGGCTGATTTTAAAATAACAGGATTAAACCAAGAATCTACCCCACTTTTTCTTCAGCATGGTCAGGAAGCACTCATATTTTTGTATTTGACTGGAGCAAATGCTTTTCTTCACTCAGGTAATATAAAAGCACTGTCTACCTGCAACAAATAATAAATTCAAAACTAACTAATATAACAAGGGTGCTTCTCATAGCATCAAAAATACCTGTCTGTAAGGATATATGGAATTTTCTTCTCTCAACTGAACTTCTTTCAGTTGTTTTAAGAATAATTAACCAGACATTAAAGTTTTGAAGTGGAAAAGTTATAATCACTTACCCCAATGTTAAAAGTTCCATTAAAATAGTCCAAATTTGCTTGAATAAACCAAATGTTGTCTAAACCTAGTTCATCACTTCTGTCTTTGGCACGGAGCAGAGACAACTCCTTATTTTCTATAAGCATCACCTAGATTTCATGCATAGAAGACAGTAAGGCAAAACAGAAATCAAAGTACAACATTAACAATAAACACAAAACTTTGTAGTTTAGTTGAGAAAACCTCTAAATTACTTGTGGCAGACTTTGAGATTGTCATTTAATACTTGCCAATATTTTGTATACTTTTGTTTTCTCCAGAAAGCACCACACACATTTGGGACTATGCTAAAAATCTGCATGTTTCAAATCTTAGTCTTTTGCTGAGACAACCGTGTCTTCATATTTGTTCTCCCTACATGCACATCTTTTTTTAAGGTGATTTTCATTGAGACCAAAAGCTCATACCTCTGTACCTTTTATTTAGAATTTACCTGGCATGATGGCATCATGTGAGCAAGAACAATTCCAACATGGCCCTGTGAAAACAAAAACAAACAATAAAATCTCAGTCATTTTTCAGCGTCCCCTGTTGTTGACTTATTCCATGATAAGCATCCCCTAACAAGTAACAGAACCTTTGAAAACAGATAAATATCAGTATTTGTACTTTTACTTTGCTTTGTGCCAGAAACTGCCAAGAAATGCAAACATGAAAGCTGAAAGGAATTGCATCATGAAAACAAATATGTACATTACCCCTCCACTGCAAAAATCCACAATCACATCTCCAGGCTTAGCAAGCTTTGTCACCACTGCTACCAAATTATTCAATTGCTGCTGCTTCCTCAGAGCCCGGTCTCTAGACATCTTTCCTGGAGATGACAAAGAAAATGCCTAAGTAGTGATCAGCAGTTCTCAACATTGATAATTTTAAATGGGTAGCAGCAAAGCCCTGTGAATGAAATTTATGACTGAGAATAAAAACTCGCTGGAACACTTGGGCATCCAAATCCACTTCGAGCTAAATTCACAAATACTTGGTAGAGTTTTCTCCATACCTTCAGCATATTTAAAATCCTACTTTCCAGTTGTTGCTGTTAACGTATCCTTACAAACTAACTCATATAAACTTTATAAAGTAATCAAATCAGCGCAAGTTCTAGCCTGATTATATTCCAAACGTGTGAATCATATCCAGAAATAGCATGAATCCATTCACAGTGTGGCTCTCAAAATAAATCACCATTCACTGTATCTGCACACTATCCTTAACCACATTGTTTTTAAAAGTTGTACTCTTTCTCCTGTCAATTTTCACTTTCCATAATAAGCAGACCTGTATTTAAATGACTGTGTGCGCGAACAGGTACTTCTCAAAGCGACAACTACTGCATAGGGAAGTCTGGCTTTCCATAACATCTGTACCACAAAGAGAAACGGAAAAACTATTAATTTCTTTCAAATGTGCTTGGTAAAGTCCAACATACAGTTGCTTCAGATATAATTCATTTGTTTAGTCAGCACTTACATGTTTGTGAAGATGCATTTTGTCTCAGAGGGGCTAACAGAGTGCCGACAGACCTATTTAATACTCCTTCTGTTTGTTCAGAAAGCAGAACTTGACATAGATATTGACAGTAAGAATATTCATGAGCTCATCTTTACAATAAGAAAAAAGGTACTGAAACAACTCTTTTGAATGAGTTTTCAGGAAGAAGGTTTAGGTGTAGCAAACAATCCTAGCGTTCTCTGAAACATGAACATAGTTCCCACTGGGAGCACCACATTATGTTTGCGTATGCGCACTCTCCAGTTTTGTCATTCAGTAATTTTGTCTATAAAAAATACATTTTTCCCAGTATTGAGGAGTAGTTTAGAATAAAATCACATATCAGTGAAGTTTCCTGGTTTCTACAAAAGCCATTCATTCCCATTATCATCAATTGCATTTATTATACAGTTTATTGTTTAAATCTTTATCCTGGAAATGTATTCTTTTGTATTATATGTTATTTTAAATAACATTTCTCTTTACAAATACTGCATCAAATTCAACAAACTCACCGGATTCAATTGTCCCTACATTGCTCTGGGTAGAATGAGAACAAAAAAAATAAATCACTTTTTAAGACATTGCATTCCATACTGTCAGGGCAAAGAGAAAAACTGACAACAGAAGGCAGAGGAAGTAGGGCAGAGTTCATTCTGCACAGTTATCGAACAGTCATTTAAAAAAAAAAAAGAGAGTAAAGATTAAAAAAAATATTCTTAGGTGACTGCACTGCATGGTAACACATTAAAACACGTACTACTTCTTAATGGAAATTAAGAGATTGAACCCAACCTCCTCACTTCTTAACATTATAAAATGTACTTTTTCATATTTCGAAAAATAAAACCTCTGTTACATTTCAAACTTTTTTTTTTTTTACACTTTATGGAAGTTACCATAAAGGGTCGTCCCAGAAAATTAATTTTTGTAATGACAAAAGTAGTATACGAGGATTGTCAATATGAAACTTCTACCACGTTATGTAAAAAAATAAATACATTTTAAGGAATGATGTCTTTCACATGAGTAGATCCTTGGAAAAACATTTTAGGAGAGGCTATACTGAAATTCTTACTCCCAGTGTGTCAAGTATCTATGTAAACTGCTCCATAGCTGGCCTCTGATTTTCATGCTTCTGTTTGATAAACTCATGTTCAAATATCCTCAACACTTACAGCTCGAACTGCAGCCAATGGAAGATGCAGGCATTCCAGCATGCGGAAAATGAAGTGCTCTCACAGTATTTGAGCTAGAACTTCAGCTTGTGAGGTCAAACCTGTAATTTGTTAGGTACACAGACATTGTGCTACGCACACCTAGAAAACCCTATACATAAAAACCACGCAAGTATGTTCTCCGAGTACACGTACATGTATGTGCATACACATGCCCGCACACGCAACCATAGTGGATTGTTTTAAAAAGTAGCTGATATCCTGCACATAGCTTTAATGTAACTAAGGCTACCAGAGCAATAAATGAAAAGAATAAAGAAATCTAATTTATATGTATCAGCTATATCCCCCACACCTGAAATACAGCTGTGGAAAAAAATAGGGATTTTTATCTTGATAATACAGGCTACGACATAGGTTTGTTTTCAAGAGCCAACAGATCTTATTGGGTTTAAATTATTTAAATTGAACCTGATAAAGTACTTAATAAAATAGTTGTTGCTCTAAAGCAGGAAATACCAGATGCCTTTCCTTTTACAGCAAGAATCACGTTGAATTCTTTCATCTGATACGCAAACGAGCAGCCAAGCAAGTCCAGACTTACCAAAAAATAGAGCTTCCTTAGATGTCCACTAGAAGCTGTCCATATCCGATATCAACATCTGACTATGGTTACACAGCTGTAAGAGGTGTGACTGTCAATATCTATGTCAAACTCTGCTTTCTGAACAAACAAAAGGAGTATTGAATAGGTCTGTCAGCACTCTGTTAGCCCCTCTGAGACAAATACGTAAGTGCTGACTAAGCAGATTAATTATATCTGAAGCAACTGTATGTTGGACTTTACCAAGCACATTTGAAAGAAATTAAGTGTGACTTGTGCAGCTCAGTAAATCTCAGCTTGCTTTAAACAATCCAGTTTGGACACTGTGTCAGACAGCCCCTTTAAACAGTTTGGTCTGAGATGGAACACAGAGCTTTGCAAGAAACCAGCGGGCAGTGGGAGTTTTGGGAGCTTTGTAACAAAACAACAGATAGCAAGCTTTTTCAGGAGAAGTGATAACGTGAGGGTAGTGGACTAGTTGCAACCAACCGGACTCTCCCATGATGAGCTCATTATGACGGGCCTTGTGATCAGATGCCAAGGGATGGAAAAAGGAAAGGAAAGGAAGGTGCCACAACAGTGAGTTTTCCCACATTCTCCAACCTCTTATTGAGGAAGAAGAGTAAAGATGAAGTCAAACGACCACCAAACAGCGACCCCAGTAGTGAAATCAGGCATGCGTGAAGTTACAGATTATGTAATTGCAAGGTGGAGTTTGGGGCAGTCCGCACATACATACTGGCCATACATTATTTGAGGGGCGGCTTTAACCTCTGCTATAAAGGTACTGCTGTTAGGGCACAGAGACGAGGTAGCTACATGGCACGATGAGGACCACATTGCCTCCATGGGGATGCCCACAAGGGTCCGCTAACTACCGACGCCTCACCTCTAAAACAATCCACGCTGGGGACGCTGCGGATTCAGACATCAATGCTAGCCTAGGGTCGGTATGTATATGAACTAAGGTAACTTTTCCTTTCCCTTTTCCCCCTTAATTCATCATGATGAATTGCACTTGGACAGGAGGGAACATTTATGTTCCCCTCAAATGTCCACAGGGTGCATCACTAGTTGTCTTGATCATAGTGGCAGTACTTTTAGCTGTAATACTTTGGAAACCTAAATTCTAACAGTCTGTGTTTTATGTAACTCCACGTTTAGTCCGGTTTTAGATCAAATAAACCCTGTTATACTTGTGTGCCTGTTTGTGTGCATGTCTGTGATTTTTTAGTCACCCCAGGATCCTTCAGACCTTACTGGAACAGACACCGACAGCAACACTGCTATGACAGCTCGGCTTTTGGGGCTAGCTAACCTTCCAAAAATGTGTTCAGCTCCTATACTGCTAAAACCCCATACACCAGCTTAAAATTAGCTTGGCTTATCCCTGTGAACTGCAGGTACATTTCTAACTCATTATAAACCTACTCTTGTAATAGTGCAGGGCCAGATCCAGTGAACAGCAGCATCAGGCACAAACAGCAAGTAGGATGCAGTACTGGATAAAATTTCAGGTTCAGCTAAAACCAGAAACACAAGCTTTCCAAAAGCATGATAAAAGCACAGACAGAGTTTTTTGTTTGACAGAATTCAGTACGGACTCGCCCTTTTAATCTCAAGACAGCCCAAGCTCACAGAATCCCTTAATTAGAAATATACTGTGAAGATAAAAGGTCAGCTCTGTTCTCCAACATGGGTTTGAATACAACAAAACTTGCCTCAGAAGTTTAGGTGGCTTCATTTACACTGTAACTCATTTGCGACAGGAGTTGGTTTGCACAAGTATTATCTTAAAAAAAAAAAAATTTTGACCTTTACATTCATGGTATAAAGTTGCAAGTTCCCTTGGTGGAAAGCCTTCAGAATTCAAGATTTCCTGAGCTGAAGTAACCACCACAATTAATTTATTGGGCTTTGTTGTAAATGCTTTTTTCCCTAGTAACTTTTCTATCACTTTCTTATATCTGCTTTCAACTTCAATCTTTGTAATTACAAGCGGAACCAGGCAGGTAATTTTGTTTCCAATTCTTGCCTCTCAACAGGCATTAGCACAAAAGTCCCGAGCCGTTTTCCTACGCAGCACAGAAGAAAATGTCCAGAGGTAGAGTAGCGACTCTTTCACGGGCACCCCCTTGCCGTGGGGAAGGAGCTTGCGTGCCCTTGTGAGGTTGAGAGCTGTGCTGGTGGTGGCATGTGCCTCCGGTGGGGTCTCCCAAGCCAGACAGGTCTCAACTGAAGGGTCAGACAAAGTGTGTCCACAGGCAGGATGGGCTCACTAGCGTTCGGGCACCATCCTAGGAGAAGGACAACTCTGACTCCAAACCCGGGCAGATGGGGCTCGTTTAGCCCTGTAAGGCTCCATCTAAGAGAAGGACACTCTAACCAAACCTACGACCTGAGGACTTTGCTGTCACCGTCCAAGCTCTCTAGGCCCTGGCAGATGAACCTCAGGTGTAAAGGGTGGAGCCAGTTCCGCGCACGCTGCGCCTCACCTAAAAAATCCACCGCGCAGGCCCGAAGGGTGCACTCATCGCTTGCAGCGAGCGTGGGAAAAGCCCTTCCCAGATCTTCGTTCGCAAAGCCAAGCCATGATGACAGAAGGACAGACCACACCTGTCATGCCACATACAGCGCAGAAATCCACACATGCAAATGCTCTTAGCTCCTTATCCAACTTCTCTGTTCTTATTCTCCAACCCCAAGGTTTGCCTGAGAGGTCTGAGATTTATTAATATTGCAGTACAACTCCTGAAAATTTTCATACTGTGCAAAGTTAGCAAATAGATCCTAGAGTCACTAAAAATCAAAAAGAAAAATGGTAACAGGTTTCATCAGCAACAACAGATCCACTACTTAGTACTCAGTCAATATCCTGAGTATTAAATTATTAAGAAATATTTTTAAAATTCTCTAAAAATTAACTCTACATGGTCATCAACAAGCAAGGTTTGACCCTCCCTTACTGCACAGATATTTAGTAGTATAGATTCCCTTCAAAGGTGGAGAAAACCAAGCTTGGATCAATAGGTCTTTTGCCTGCTCCACCTCTGTTTTGAGCTTGCTAGCTAGAACTATGGAAACACAGCGAGCCATGATGTAGACTGCAGAGAATCCTAGCACAGTTAACTACTCCTTCAATACAGCAAACACGCAATAAATTCAATTAAAACTTCTGCATCTAAAAATACTACAGCTCAGTTTGCTCTTCTCAAGCCCTGTGATGGTAAACAATGCTAATTGTCATCTTCAGGAAAGTAGCTTCAAATTTAGCCCTACAGGCAAAACCTTGAAGTACATGACCATTTGCTACAATACGCTGAAAGGCCCCCAGAAAATGATTAGTTTGCTTCATTAAGAACCCAACTGACAGATTTACATACAGTCCCAGAAAGACTCATTTTCAATTAATGGTCACAAAAAACTCATTTTATTTGGCTTCATGAATCCAATATAACTGTTAACTCAGCCCTTGTCAAGCAGAGCTTTAAAGTCTCTGCATTTTTTGGCACAAAGAAATGCACTTTTTCAGAGGGCAAAAAGCCCTGTATTTTTATATTACCTTTTGCCAGCGTTCAAGACCATATAATGCTTCAGTCTTCAAATCATACTTCCATATTTCTGAAGTTAAACTTAAAAGTCAGTAAAGTTTCCTTAAATAAGCAAAACCCAAATATGACCTCTAACACTTTAACCCTATTGAACTTTGAAGCCATAACACAGTAGAACTGAACACACTGCTACCAAAACATACATACAACACACAATACATGCGTTCTCCTATTCCATATAGCAGTAGTACTGCATCTTCCTATTTTATTAGTTTCCACAAGCCTCAGCTAACTAATCCAAATTATAAAGTGAGTCTACTTTTCACTGAAATCCAGGTAGAGTCTATTTATTGCTATATTGATCAAGGAAATTTAATCTTAGTACAGCAAAAAAGCTCAGTAACTTCAAAACAAAAGAAACCGTTGTATTGTTTCATACTAAGCTGAACAAGTTTTTCCAAAACCAATATATTTTTTTTTCTGGTAGTTCCTTATGATAATTCAGCATATTCTCATTATTTCTTAATATTCAGCTCATACCTCTTTCACCTTGATGATGTTATCTCCTGCTACATTATTTTTGGTACTTGTTGCTGGGGGTGGGGGGTGTCTGCTTCTTTGTTTTGGGGGTGGTTGTTGTGATTTTGCATTATGGGTGTTTTTTTCTTTTTACACACACTATTTGTCAGATTAATATAGCTGTACATAGCTCCCATCAACTGCCATAAAAAGCAGAATTAAAAGAGATTAAGTTTGCCAGCTCAGCTCACCTTTATTTACAAAGAAATATTCTTACTAGTCAGAAATAATAATACCTTCTTATAAAAAAACCAAACAAAACCAAACTCAGTTAAATCTTGCAATAAGCACAATTAGCAAGGACAATAACTTTGCTGTGGTCCACTGGTCACCTTAGTTACTCAAACAATATTCTTCCTCAACTTCAGTTGCTGTAATTCGATCTATGTGGGCCGGTGCTTGAAGTTGAAAATCTGCCCTCCCCCTTCTTCAGCCTGGGGCCACCTTCCAGCTGCCCCTTTTCAACTGAACTAACCTGTCTCTCTCGCCCTCCCTCCCAAGAAGAGAACTCTTTACTTTCAGCCACATCTGCTTCCTACTCCTATTGCGTGACCACACCAGAGAAGAGAGGAGAAGTAGGAGGAGATGGGCCAGCCAGGCTCTGCATCATGTACAAGTATGCCATGGTCAAGACCCAGCTGAATCACCGTCTGAAATACATACTACATCAAATGGCAAAGAGGCATGTGAGAGGCAAAGCGTATGTCAATCCTCCTCTAGCTCTCACTCCCCTTTTATAATGACGGGAAGCAACTCTGATTAAGCAAATAGGATGATTACCTTTCCTGAGCAGTTGAATTCAATACAGCAAAGAGCATGTTTGTGTTACACACAAGTGTAAAAATCACAAAGTAGGGGACACAGAAAAGAAAGCGTGGCTGTTGAGAGAGAAGTCTTAACCACATCTTGTTCCAGGCCTTGAATATCTCCTCACTGATATAAATCTGTCCATTTAAAAGCAAAAAGTTATATTCTTCAGAGTACAGTTTCAGCTCTGAGAATAAAGCAGGCTCTTACTCCAGAGCAGCTGTAAAACCATTAACACAACAAAACGCCCCTAACTGATTCCTCACAGCAGTCTAGATTGTAGAACGATACTGACCTTGGCCTTTCACTTGTCAGGCTTGCTATAAATTATTTTCTTTACTTCCAACTCCCTTATTGTTGCATAGCTTTGTGAAATAATTCAGTCTGGCTGTTTCCAGAGATGCCGAACTAAAAAGTGTCTGTCACTGGAATTCTGCCTCTCTATTTACAAAGACTGTACTCCTTTACTAAGTGCATTAACTCCAAGGGTCAGACTTTGAGCTCTGTCATGAACACAGCATTCAAAGGCTGGCATCTAGCATGCAGTAGTTCTGAAAAAAAGGATTCTGTGTCCTTGTTTTTACTACTTTACATTGACATACAGGACAAAGTAATTTCTTAGCCATAATCTTGCTGCTTCTCTTTCCTTCCTTTGCTAAGAAAATCATTAAAGGGACACCTAAATGTGAAAAATAAATTTACATTCTCCCAAAAAAAGGAAGTCTGATCCAGATCAATGCTAAAACAAATCAAGTAACATGTTAAAAGGAAACTTCACAAGGTTATGAAGACAGGAAATAGACTGAGAAGCAAGGCAGAAAATACTCAAGAAATGCAAAAACTGATGAATTTGGTCACAATACTATTTCTTACACTGTGGGATACCGCATCTGGTGGAATTGACAGCAACAAAGAAAGTATCGAATTATATTAAAAAAAGTTTCACTGTTCTTGTATTTTCAGCTACATCAGTTACCTTTGAAATCTAATACAAATAATTTGCACAATAGGTGAATATTCAAAATCACTTTCATTGAAAAGTAAACGGAAACATTTAACTGTGAAGCTGTTCTGAGAATTTTAAAGTAGATATTTAAATTAGCATTTTCTTTATACCAGGGACATACTTCTGGGTTGTCTTATCTGCAGCAACGTATAAAGACTAATTATCTAATTCACATTTTGGAACACCAGGGAACAGAATCATCAGAAACAAAGACGACCTACTTTAAAGCATCACAAAGCATCAAACAGTTCTGCAGCCAAAGCAGAGACGACTACAGCAAATCTTAGTATTTTTTCTGTTTCATTTTTCTGAATTTGCTGCCTTTCTAAGACCATCTTCCTAAGGTGCATCCATAAGGCATCTTGCAGGTGGGGAAAGTATATGCTTTTTGGCTCTGTAGACCATCTCATGGAGTTGTAATGTGATACAGAGGGACCAGAGATCTCCAGAAACAACTGGGAGAACTAAATGCCTAAACCTTTCCAAGGAATGTATCTATGAGGTGCAGCAGAAAGATGCAGTTACACAAGATGATGGCAACTGTACTGGCTCTTTGAGTGGTAACAGTCCTGTTAGTGGAGTATTACATTCCTTTGTGTCTACCACTATTTTGTCTACTATTCCTTTGTGTTAATCCCAAATTCCTTTGTCTCTACTACTGTTTTTAGGGTTCCTCACTTTGTTTCTCTGTAAAATGCTACACTGCACCATGTGAAGTAGGTCTCACTGCTTATTCAAACACATCCTAGTGCTGTACTCTGCATTTACATAGTATACACACAATTCAGCTTCCTCCTTTGATTTCTCTAGACACTACGACACTGTCCCAGAAAGCAAAACAGCTTTTTCAGACAGAATTGTTTTGTACTTATAAAGACTGCTTGTATCAATTCTTGTAGGTTTTATATGTATGGCTATGACTGAAGCCCTGAAAGTGTAAATCACTTTCTTTTTTTTAACCAGTGTATGGTGTAAGCCCACCCACTCAGCAAGAAAACACCACGTAGCCACTGCTCACTCCTACCTCCCTCCAGTGGGGTGGGGAGGAGAAAATACCAAAGGCTCGAGGGTTGAGACAAATGACAGGGAGGGCTCGGTCACCAATTATGGTCACGGGCAAAAGGCAGACATGACTTGGGAAACAAAATCAATTTAATTTAAACAACAAAACCACCACTGATTGAAACATGGTAGGACAGTGCAAAAAAACAACCGGATCATAAAGGCATCTTCCCCTCTTGCTGGGCTCAACCTTCTACCCTCCAGTAGCTCAGGGGCTCAAGAAATGAGGGTTGCGATCAGTTTATTCCATGTTGTTTCTGACACTCCTTTCTCCTTAAGGGGGGGAAACTCCTCACAGTCCTCCACTGCTGCAACATGGCATTCCTCCCACAGAAGACAGTCTTCCATGAGCTACTCAAACCAGCATGGGTCTGTTGCACAGACTGCAGCCCTCCCAGCGACAGACTGCTTCAGAGCGGGCTTCCCTCAGAGTCACAGCCTTCTTCGTGTGCATCCACCTGCTCTGGCATGGGGTCCTCCATGGGCCACAAACAGAATTCTGCCCCACCACTGATGTCTAAGGGCTGCAGGGGCTCAGCCTGCTATCTCACCACAGGGAAATCACTGCTCTGCCATGCCTCCCCCTGCTCCTTCCTTACTGACCTCGGTATCGGCATAGTTTTCTCTCTCTCACATTCTGTTTCTCTGGAAAACAGAAAAAATCCCCAAACAAAAGAATCCACCCAACAGGTCTTCCTCTCTTAAATATGTTTACTCCCAAGAGTAAACTGATTGACTCGGCCTTGGCCAGAGGTGCGTCCAACTTGGAGCTGGGGGAGCTTCCCAAAGCTTCTTACAAGAACCATGCCAGTAAGCCCCCATCCCCAACCGCTGAAATCCCTTCAGACACAAACCCAACACAATCAGGTATAAATTCCTATGCAAAATCACATTCAAATACAAGCTTTACTGCTTGTATCACCGAGAAACAACATAAAGCAGCCTCTTCTCTAATTCTGGATGCAACATTAACACAATCTTAAGGTATAAAATGGAGACTGTAGTGAGTAGAAAAACTGTCCACAGTAAAATTCTCAATAGAGAACATAAGTGGAATAGCATCCTGGTGAGAAATCACCTGATTCTTAACTTTCCAAGCTTTTTAAGCTTGCTCTCCATTCACTC
This sequence comes from Buceros rhinoceros silvestris, assembly GCF_000710305.1. Lineage (NCBI taxonomy): Eukaryota > Metazoa > Chordata > Aves > Bucerotiformes > Bucerotidae > Buceros > Buceros rhinoceros. The sequence continues at coordinate 27,433 of NW_010408855.1, read as the reverse complement.
TTGGAGAACAAAAGCATGAGCTAAACAAAACCACTGTTTTATAGATCGGGTTGCGATGGAGAAACCTCATTTTCCTCTAGTTTTACTATGCACATGTCATAAAATAACTTGGTTTATAATATGCCTGTTAGAGGCAGAAAGAAAGAAATCCTGCTGTTCGAGTGCATTTTTACAACTAGAAGTAATCAGCACCCACGTTTATCCACACAGTTCAGAGGAAGGTGCTTTTTTTGGTTTTGTTTGGATTTTTTTATCCTGGGTGGACATTTATCAAAACATAGTCTGGAACTATGGGGTTTGGAAACATCCCACACACCTTTACTTGTTGGTAAACAGGTATGTAGATGCTCACAGAAGAGATAACAGGTACATAAGCCAATTCTATAGCTTCATATATTCCTTAAAGCAGCAATCCCTATTAAATGTGGAAAATTGCTATTAATTTGTCTTGGCATAGAGTTATTTACCTTTTCCTATCAGATTACTGGGTATTTAATGGTAAACACGTGCGTTAACTTTTACAGTTCATCACAACAAGAAATAGATTTTCAGGAAAGCTGTGTTGTTTTGTGTTATTTTATTTTTTTAACTAGCCTCTGAGGACTAACAAATGGTTTGATAAAAGCCAACACTTGTTGCCTGGAGCCTCATTTCACTAAGAATAGATACCTGCTCCCCACCTTGCAGAATGCAGACTGATTCATTCTGAACTGCAAAGACCAGACTTCGTGCAGACTTTGAACATTCCTGGCAAGTCTAAGAGAACCAACAGCATTCATGAAGTTACTAATGTGTACACATGTAAAATAACAGCCTTAGCAGCCGTTGTGCAGGGGGGTAGACAAAAAAACCCCTCAACCCCAACATCAGAAATAAAGTCTATAAACTATCCTTCTGAAGAATAGCATGAAGAATGCACAGCATGCACTTCCGGTCAACAGATAAAGCCAGAAAAGGAAACCTCAGAGTACATACTATTTTTTACTATATAAAAGCTTTGATGATCAAAATGTGGTGATATCTTAGCTACAGCCAATGAGTAGGAGAGAATGCGACGATGCATGCTTTAAAATATATACATGTAGGGCAATAATAAAAAGGGCAGGAAAGACAACTGAACTTCATGAGAACATTTTATTGGTTTTTTAGATAGGAGTCCCTCCTGATCTTATTAACCAATCTGCTCTTCATTAAGGCAAGCTTTGCAAAAATAGCTTTACCACTTCAGGCATAAAAAACCCCTTCATCTCACATACACTATCTTTGTGTAGTCTAAAAAGGTCAGACAGCTATGAAAACTGACCTTTGACAACCTAAGCAAAGGTTTGGTCTGCTTTCTTTTTTGTATTAGAGGATTTTAAGCTCAAAAGTATAAGCCACCTTTAAAAAAATATAGATCAACAGATGCTAGCAAAAAGAAATGAAAATTAATGATGGGTTCCCCCTGAATGTAACTGTTCTACTTATAAAAGTTTTGTTTTTTTTCTCTCCCATCTTCAAAACCCATCTTCTGAATATCCAACAGAAAGCAATCCAGACACAAACAGCTAACATAATTTTTAAACATCTAGTATTTACACTATTTAAAAACCTTTTTGTACTAGATTGTGACCCCTCTGCACGTACCCAAATTAATAAGTGTTTTCCACACGAGTTATGCACACATAATAGACCCATGCTTTTTCACATTTTTCGCATTATAATGTTGTAAACAGCAATCTTTAGAAAAATCATGCATCAGTATTTTTCCCAAAACACTAGATCAGTTCCAAAATTCTGAGCTAGTACACATTTAAACTAACTGACAATGTCTGTCCATCCTTCTCATTCTGCAGCCTTTGAGATTCATATTTTCAAGCAATTTTTCCAGAATCACAAAGATTAGGGAATTATTTTGTTTTAAAGTGAAAGCATGCAATATTATACAATAATGGGATTTCAAGTAAGATATCAAATACTGTGTCACAACAGAACTGTGAGGAAAAAATAACATTGCATTTACCATTCTTTCAATTTCAGAACACGATTAATTCTTTCAATTTATTCAAATACTGCCTTTCCTGCACTACTCTTTTCTCCTTCACCTTTCTGCCTCAACTTCAACTTCTTTAGGGTCAAGATGCCATAAAGAGAAATCAAGGCGTTCAGAATTCTGATCAGATCATAACTGATCCTACTAGACTACATGACCCCCGGAGGTCCCTTCCAACCTGAGTTATCTTATGATTCTACGAATGGATATGTCACAGGTAGTAAGAGTACTAAACATCTTGCTTTAAGAGCAGGTGTCAGAGCAAACACAGTACAGCAGACAGGTTTGTAACAGCTTTACAACAGTGGTGTTCCTTTAAATTCACATGTCCTGTCCTCACCTTACCTCCTCTGTTGCTGCCATCTGAGCAGTCAGCCTTTTTGCCTTTATCTTATGCTCCTTATGTGCCCAAACCCATCTATCACTTACAGCAAAGCATTTGAGTATGGTGTGAGAAGGAAAGTACACCAAGACAAACCTTAAAAACTGAAAAACAACAAAACTTTCGGAGAAGAATAAAGGAAAGGGAAAAGCAGCCTCTGTCGTGCTAAATGTGGAAGAATGTCTCTAACTGCAAAAGATGTACTGTTTCACCTATACAGAGTATTATACCAAATCTCAGCAACATCCAGGCTTCCGAGGTAGGGGCTGCTCACTTTCTGCAAAATTTGTTCAGATGAAGATGTCACTGTCTGACAAGCAAACAAGAATCAAATAGTTTCTTCATTTCTCACAAGCCCAACATAGTGATTGACAGCAACTGTTTTGCTGAGGAAGAGGAACAGCTAATTCCCGCTGAACTCAGCGGTCACCGGGGGCTGAGAGAGGTTCTCTCTTGCAGAAACAGTACTGCTCCTTCCCCAGCAGGAACTCGAGACTGGCCCCTGCTGAAGTCAGAACAGGGCCAGAAGCCCCCGCCATTCAC
>NW_010408855.1:22912-24393 GCF_000710305.1 Buceros rhinoceros silvestris | reverse complement strand
ACACTCACAGCTGTGCAGCAGGATCTTGCCTCCAGAGGACCAGCCCTCTGTAGTTACGAGGCAGTCTATTCACAGCAAATACAGGAACCCAGCAGATTTCACTTTCTAAGCTCCTTATACTGAGTATCTATGACTGATTGTTGAGGAAAAGGTAAGAGCTAAATGCCACTGTACAGTAAGGAGTAGGGAATCACAAGTAGTTAAAGACCAAAAGATGACTTCTGATATATATCAACTCATCAATTACCACCAGAGCCTCTAAAGCAAAAAAAAATTAAATATTACATATATTAATAATTTGGATGATTCCTGTCTCTGATTTGCTTATCAGTAAGAGTGAGAGGGCCTGAACCAATAATTCAGAAACAGGAGAAGCTAACTTAGAAGACAGACATGATTCATTTGGCCCTTATGTGTTAAGCAACTGAACAACTGACTGCTGGACAAATAGCAGTACTTTCAGCTTAACTCTACACGCCATGTCTGTTTACTGTGCAAAGATTGATAGATGGAATAATACCTCCAAAACACTTACCCTGATGAAAAGGAATTTCATCCTTGACATTTCATGCTGCATTTCAGTCATTACAAAAATTAAAATCCCACACTGCAAAGGGTTTGATGACCGATTCATAATTCACAGACATTTTCATACACAAATAAATACATAATTTCACAGTGGCTGGATATGACTTCCAAACAAAGGCATCCTAGTTGCACATGGAAATGCCAAAGTTACACGCTTCTACCTTGTCTGATCTACATTCCAATTATCAGAGCACTTACGGCTTGATCCTCTATAAATCTGGAGTTTATGAAAATTTTAGTCAATTCAATCAATTTTTCTAGATTAAGTAAGTGTCTCTGGTATTCATGTGGTTTCTGTTAGTTAAAAAGGCTGAAAAAACATTCAAGAGTTCATAGGAAATACAGGAATTACATGACTCCATCATAAGGTTTTAATTCTGTAATGGTGCCTGCTTGACTACTTAACTGTTTTCCTTTAATTTTTTTTTCTAATTAATTGTCTTAGCAAAGTTGGGGTGGGGGGCAATCTAAATGGACTGCAGTTTAGGCAGTAAACACACTTAATTCCTTTGAATACTTAGCTAACTGGGATGTTTTCTACACAGTTTTGAAGTGAATCACCAGCTTTGGGTAAGCGCTCTTTTAATCTCTCAGTTGAAAGTCAGTACCTGCTTCTGCCAGTTTATCAGTCTACCACTGTAAATGTTTATGATCAGCATTAAAGTTTGCATAACCTCCAGAATTACATTCTATAATAAATAAACTTATAAGAATTTCGTATGACAGATTAAAAAAAAACCCAACCCAAGTTATTTTCAGTTAGCATTTCTTTTTTGTCCTGGGTTCAACATGGAGGAACCAGATGCTCCCATGTTGTCTGGCTTTCTTCTTCCCAGAGAGCTGTGGTTCTCCCAAGCTTCCGGGAAGAAGGACCTCGCCTCCGTGAATGAAGT
>NW_010408855.1:22231-22586 GCF_000710305.1 Buceros rhinoceros silvestris | reverse complement strand
ATCTGTATCCATTGTACCTGCGGCGTATGCTGGGGGCCCCCACACGCAGCGGAATTTGAAGATATTCCCTTAAGACGCGACCTGGCCAGCCCGCGGCGCAGATGTGTGTGTGTGTGTGAGTCTGGAAGAAGCATCCCTTGGCATCCCCACAGCCACCCCAGAGGAGAAAAGGACTATGTTTTAATTGCATGAAAGGTTTGCTTCCAGAAACCCATTATCGAGCTTTCCAGGCAGCGGACAAATTTACGGGCGGACTTTTTCCTTCCCGCCCCCCCCTCCCCTGGCATGGTGAGCCATTGTGGGGCAAAGTTTGTAAGCGGCGGGGATCGGCCCAATCGAGAATTATTTTTCACTA
>NW_010408855.1:18223-22169 GCF_000710305.1 Buceros rhinoceros silvestris | reverse complement strand
GGCGGTGTGTTTAGCCGCTAACGGGCAGGAGAATTTGAAGATATTCCCTTAAGACGCAGCCAGGCCGGCCTGTGATGTAGATGTGTGTAGGGGGGAGTCTGGAAGAAGCATCCCTTGGCACCCCAGAGGAGAAAAGGACTATGTTTTAACTGCATGAAAGGTTTGCTTCGGGAAGACCCATTATCGAGCTTTTTCGCCACGCAACGGACTACGGGTGGACTTTTTTCCTTCCCCCCGCCCCCACCAGCGTGGTGAGCCATTGTGGGGCGAAGTTTGTAAGCGGCGGGGATCGGCCCAATCGAGAATTATTTTCCCTTATCTCTTTCTCTCCCTTTCCCAGTCTGATTTTACTTCGAGAGTGTCTGCATTATTAAACTTTCCTGCTTCTATCGCTCGTATATGTAGTTCGTGTGTGTTATTTCCTGAAGCCCTAACAAGCTCGCTAACGGCTTATCAGCACATTAATGAGCATCAAAAGTTTTCTGTGTGTGTTTTGGCTGGCTTCCCAGCCAATACACTATCTCAGTCGCATCCCCTTTCGGTGGAGGAACAGCCCCCCTTTCCAAACCACGACATTTTCCATAGTCTTTTCCCTCCAGTGCTTTCTCATACTACGGCAGTCCTTTAGCTATAGAGTTAATGTCCTGTTATGCCTGTTGGCTGTGCAGTCTTGCAGGTAGCATACCACGGCCGAGAACAGTTACCATGTAGTTTTTTGATATGTTTACGATGCTCTGGGTAATCAGTTTGGGTCAGAATCAACACGTATCTCATCATTTTGGCTTCGAGGAGCCAGACAACTTGCTAAGCAGCTTCGGTATTTATTATTATGAAAAGAAGCAGGCTTCATAACAAGTGTCTTCATGAAGATAGTCCACTGGTACTCCCGCCATCTTTAGAGCTGTAGTAGATATGTTATTTATCCACACAGATAGAACCAGGGCATTTTCCTGTTCAATCCGCTCTTTTTCTTTGTTGTCAGTAATCCAAACCACCCATTCAAATCTTTCCAAATGAGGTAAAGCACAAATTGACTATAACCAGCACAAGCTAATTACAATGCAGTGGAAGACAAACCAATGAACAGGAAAAATATCTACTTTTTCACTTTAAATAAATAATAATGGTGTAATCACCTGGATTATACTTACTAGCAACAGTCACACACTATGAACAAACTTTACTTTAGCGCTCACTTTGAAGTTTAAGATTTCAAGTTAAACAATCCTGTCATAAATAGAAGTTTTTCATGATGGGTCAAAAACATGCAGACAATAACATTTTACATCAAGTTTATAAAAAGAAAATATAATAAAATTTCAACAAGTTTTAATGTGTTTCTGAAGGACTACACATAAGAGGAAATTCCTCTCAAATAATGCAGCAGCGCCAGCTATACAGCACTTATTCACAAATAAAAACATTCCTAGGAAATTTTCAGAGCAAGTGTAAAATGTCAATTAGAGACAACTTGGATATATCAATTCAGAAAGCTGCTAAATATAGAAAAATATTTTAATTCTGGGTAATCCAATGTAAGATCACTTCAGAAACACTGCTGGAAAACTAATTGTGCCTACAGTTCTCCATGCCTTTAACAAAAGAGTACTCAAGCTTCCAGAAAGAGAGCTTGCTTGTTAACTCATTTTCCTGAAACCCAAAGCAGAGGCAAAAACTGAGTTTCCAAGACAAATAATACATACAAATGGCACTTGTTGCCTAATCAATGGTTCTAATAGCAATAAGCTCCTTTAACTTGTGTCTTAAGCAGCTTTTTGCTAGGTGGCCTTTTACGCTATTCTTACGTAGTTTATAAAAGCAAATAGCCAGGAAAATACATAAATCCCTTCAACCACCTTTGAAACAAAGACTGGGATTTAAGTGGAAAAAAACGTTAATTAAACTGTGGGCACCAGCCCAGTACTGTACTCCAGTGCCCTAAGCTTTACATGTAAAGAACATTGGCAAAGACTTGATTTCATTTGGCCCCTCTGTAGCAAGCAGCAGTTCTTTCAGAGTAATTGTACATGTCACTTGTGTTTACTGTACAAACGATCAGCACACCTATGTCATTCTAAACTTATCTCCAGCATGAAAACTCTGTATTAATTAATTTAGGAGAGGAAATATATGACAGTATCTTCCTGCTCTTCACGTTCTCCCTTTGCAGAACATTAACATATTTCTCTCCCTCATCTCCTCCCAAATATCTTCGTTACTTTATTATACTTGAACAAAATAAGACAAGGAATTTTGAGGGGATGGAGTGAGACAGCAAAAGTGGGTGGCTTGGGCTGAAGTAATTCAAACAGCTAACTGAATTTCCATAAATAGTTCAGAAATAGATCTGAAGTCAACAGAAATAAAAAATTATTAAGTTCTTTCCACAGATATTAATCAGCTCAGTCAACTAAACAAAGGTTCAGGCTAAAGAAACATCTGCCTTCAGAAACTCAGAAAGAAAATATATCCCCCACTAATCGTCAGAAGGCAGGTTCATCAAGACATCAATGAAAAATACACAACCAAACAAAAGAAAATAGTAGAAACATGAGGTAGTTCAAGAGTAGTACAGAACATAAGCCTGAGATATTTAAACAGGCAAGTATTTATAGAACATTGTATAGAAAATAGTCTGTGACACAAACTTTATATGGCCATATAATGTCAAAGGAGCCACAACCAGTAAACACACAAAGCAAAGAGCACAACAGAACATCACAGCAATGTTTTTTGGGGTAAGAGCTCTGGAGTTATTCTGGTACAACCTCCTGCTCCTATTAGAGCTACCATCAAGGCTTGATCAGGCCTAGCCGGGTCTTAAAAATCCCAAGCATAGAGATACCACAGGTCCCTGGGTAACCCATTCAAGTGCCATGCTGCCCTTCCAGTGCAAAAATTATCTTAGAATTATTTTTCCTTCATCAGCATCACCTGTGGATAAGGAGTTGTGGTACTGGAGATCACACAGATACATTTACTATATCATCATCATTTAATGGTGATGCAGAAGTCGACCTAATACATCACCAACTACCTGTGGCTACAGACTTCTTCACCACCTAATAAATTTTGACGGGGATGTCTAGTATTGAAAAATATGAATAGCTTATTCACTTTACAGCAGCACCTGTCTAAAAGAATGCCTCAGCTAATAGTTCTTAAACATAAAATCCATTCTAATATATATAAACATACGTATTTCTCATAACTGACTGCATGAATGCTTTGCATCATTTACAAATGAAGACACTCAAAAATCACTAAATCAAAGTGGAAAATAAAAGAAAATCTTTTGGCACTTATTTAGCTTTTTAAAATGTATGGATAACATGAAAAAGTTAAACCACTCTAGCATCCTTTCCTCCTTAAAATTTCTTCCTTTTATTAAGCTTTTGTTTTCTCAGGCAAGCAATCACAGTCATCACATATCGATAAAAAACAGTAATTATACCACTGCTCACTGCTATTCTAACTAAGGAAGTCAAGTCCCACTTCTCCTAGAAAGATGAGAATATAAACTGCTCAGTATACTCAAGCTCAATGACATCTGCACTATCACGGCTACGACTAATAAAGAATCCAGAGCAGCAGCAACAGAAGATACATAAACACTCTGTACTGCACGGGTTGTTTGGTATATTTGAACAAAGTTTGCCTGTCACGTGTGCATGGACATACTGGACTTAAGCAAATACATATGAAGCTAAGATAGCAGTATGTCACCTACTTTAGAGTCACTTCAGAGTGGTGTTAATAGTTCGCCTTTTTTCTCATCCTGTTTTCCTAAATTTTCCTATTCACAAAGTCCATACAGAAAAATCCACAAGACTTCTACTGCATCCCATTCTACCTACAACGTAGGTGTTGACAGAACTATTTCTCTGGACCTATAACTGTGTGGGGAATTAAGAATGGAAGATCCCAGTAACTCAGGTTGTAGGGA